>NC_029790.2:92052952-92076695 GCF_000816755.2 Arachis ipaensis
AATGGCACAAACCATATAGCATGCTAAATCAAACTCAATTCAAAATAAGTTAAGTAAAGCTTATCAAACGAAACTCAACCGGAATAAAAGTGAAAAATCCTTCCTTCCCAAAATTTTGAAAAATATCCAAATACATAATCAAATGAAGATGTGCATTGGAACTATAGTAAAATTACTAGAAAGTCAATTTACTTTTAAAGTAAGTGCAATTCCGTAAACCAGTAAAAGTACAGGCGAGGTATTAGAGATAAATAGTTGTTAAACTGTATAAGAAATCTCAAAGTTTCATATATAGATAAGTATATATCTAATCAACAGCAATTTTTATAAAACCTCAAAATTAGCTGTAATCACTGTCAAATAAGAGGAAAACTGAATCAACAAGTTCTCTAAGAATGAACTTGGAATCCGGAGTTAAAATGCACAACGCAATAGGACAAGTTCAAGGCTATATCAAAGAATACACGAATCAAGAAGAACTCAAACCGAGGATGATAGATACAACAAGGATTTCAAACAAGCATATGCACTTAAGATCAAACAAGAATGCATATGAATAGAGGAATAGAGTTGAAAAATCAAACTACTTTCCAAAAAGATTAGAAAACAAGAACTTCAAGTTAGGATATAAAAGAACAGGTCAACTCGAACAGAATTCAAGACACACAACTGAATAGCCTCGAGAAATAGTTTCTAACGTTCCCAAAACCCACGATTCGCTTTACTCAAAACTCGTATAACATCTATGATAACCCATCAGTACTTTCATGTACATAATTCACTAGTATTAAGCCGGCCAAACTTAATATCAAGAAATATGCAATGCAAGACTAACAGCGTTAAATCAATAGATCGTCATGTGCATAAAGCTCTAATTCTCGTCATTCGGCAAGACCTAATACATGACAAACACTCAGAGTATGCAATTGAAGCATAGTCAGTCCATTCCTCAAGCTCTACAGGAAAAACTGCTCTGATACCATAATGTAACACCCTAACTACCAAAGCTCACGCTTCCGGCTGCGCGACTCTGATAGCTCGGACGTTACGACGACACTTATACTATTTAATACTAAAATATGAGCCCGTTTAAAACATTAAACCACGAAACTGCTCCCAAAAATACTTTCGTTCGATAACGTACATCCATAAATACCATACAACTTACAACAACTCATAAAAAGTACATCCATATATATATATATATACATAAATATATATACAAATAATATTACAAGCAATAATCAATACAATTCCTAACCCTCTTACAGATTATATCAAGATGAAGGCGAGGGTACAATAAACCATAACTAAAACAATACAGAGCACCTCAACAACTAAATAAACTTCTCGTGACTTCTGCGCCCTAATCCTGAAAGGGAAAAATGTAGGGGGGTGAGAACATCATCCTCGAAAGGGTTCTCAGTAGAGGATTTTTGGGAATTACTGTAATAGGATACATGAAGATAAACCGTACCAGTGATTAATAACCGACTTATGCCTCTTTTCAAAAATAACGGTTTACAATAAAAGTAAATTCGGAAATTTTTTTTTTTTGAAAGAGGAACTGTTCAATTTTCAAAACATCAAAAGCATTTCAAAAAGGTTTATCTAAACTGAACCAAAATATCCTTTCATATTTTATTCCAAACCAGAAGCACAAAACCAAAATCAACCATTGGTTTATCTCATTCCAACCACGGCCCTAGGCCCAAACAATCCAACAACAACCAATCACCACAGTCCAACAGAGTCCCAGTAGCAAACACAAATAGGGAGATGCAAGCACAAACAAACAGTTATTGCAAGTAGAACAGTTAGCAATTAATCACATAGGCAAACCAAGTATAATATGCACACCCAAACAATGTCACATAAATGCATATGATGCATGCCTGTCCCTAGTGGCTGATGATATCATCTGTCGGTTATATAGCCAACCCGACACGTCCTGGTAGCTAACCATGGATAGAAACACCCATCGCGGAGCAAGTAGGTTTGAGCTACAACCCCATTACTACTACCCGCTCGACCCAGAGCCAGTGGAATAACCACTACTGCGGCTACTACCCAGGCGGGTGTTTAAAAGCTCAACCTGGAGCGAGTGGAATCACCACTACTACCGCTACTACCCATGTGTAACAGTCTCTAACCTGGAGCAAGTGGGACGAACCATAACCCTTGCTATTACCCAGGTATCTCAAGCATATATTCATTCAGTCACAACCATGGATCAACATCCATCTCAGCCATCCGGCTTAAAATTCCAAATTCATAGTCAGCCATACGGCCCATAACTCATTCAGCAATCAGCCATAAATCAATATCATACATAGCCATTCTGACTCACGGTTCAATCCAGAACTAACCAATATTCATAATCATACCCAGCCATTCCGGCCCATAACAAAACAGCACTTCCACCATTCAACATCATTAAATTCATAAAACCGGAATTAAAGCCATAAATCACTTTTCTCAAGCCATTTCACTTTGAAATCAAATTTCAACTCTTTTCAGCCTTGACTCTAAAGATCTCATTTCTCAAATCATCTCAGGCTCGTAAGCCAAATTTACTCAAAGTGAGTTCCCTTTTTAAAACAAAGCCACTCTCGCCATTCTCTTTCTAAAACTTCCAAAACCATGGCAAGTTAAGGATTTATTTCAAAGTATTCAAAATCACCCGTCCAACAATGGGATTTTATAATAAAAGCTTCTCGGCAGAGTCCCAAGTCTTTAGGGAAGGTCAACCTATATCAATTCCTTAAAATTCATTGAAACTCTTAAAATCATGGATTCTCGGTTCAAGTAAATAAAACTGAATTTATTATGAAACCGACCATACAAAATCACAAGTTCCAACACAGTCCAAAAATCAACTCATTTGAAAAGGAACCGGTTCATTTGAATCAAACCACTTTCAGGTTTCTTTTTGGAACCCATTTTTATAACTCTTCCAAAATGCCTCAAACTTAATTACTTAATCAAAAGTCTAGATTCCTTTGAAATCACTAAAATCTCCTTTTTATATTGAAATCAATATTAGAGCATCATTCTTTCTTTCAGTGATTCAAACGGTAAGAATAGTTCATTTCTAAATAAGTCAAACTCAAGGCATAAAGTTCACTAAATAAATTAAGCTTGAAAATATAAATATTCTCTTAATAAATCAAATAATACAACTTCTCAAATCCAATCCTTTTTAAATAACTTTTCAAACAAGACTAGGATTTTGTAGAAATTTCGGCAGCACCTCCCCTAAAACTTGAACTTTTGCCACCCGGTTCGGGTCCCAACTAAACCGTTTCTCATTCCTTTTCAACAGCTCAAAACCAGAAATCAATTCACAGCAAGCTAAATCCAACAGTCGCCTCAGTGGCATATTGAAGTTAGGATTTTTCCCAGTAAAGAATGTCATAAAAACAGTCGCGTTGTAGATATAGTCTCTAAACCGACAAAAATCCCTTCGTACAAACGTTTTGGTTGTCTCAAGTAACAAACCCCGTTGAAATTGATAACCGAGTATTCAAACCTCGGGTCGTCTTCTCAAGGAATTGCAGGGAGGTATGTTCTTATTATTGGTTATGAAAAAAAAGTATGTTTTGGGGTTTTATTAATGTATAAGATAAGAAGCAACAATAGTAAATGGCAGAGGAAATAAAATAATAACAATAAAAATAAACTCTTGGCAAGGTATTAGAAATTGGAAGTCCGAACTTAGTTATCCTGAGTTACTAATTTCTTAACCAAAGCCAAGAATGTAGAAAACTAAATTAAAATCACAAATATCTGGAATACCTCAGATAAAATACATTCAAAGTAGTAAAATCTAACATGGAAAAATTCATAAGCCAATTGGGCAACATAAGTCAAATAAAAATAAAAGCATTAGAGTATCTGAAAGTAAAAGAGAAATATGAAGAAAAGGAATATTAAACCTGGGATTGAGAGTCACTCCTAAAACTAAGAGAAATCCTAAATCCTAATCCTAAGAGAGAGGAGAGAACCTCTCTCTCTAAAAACTACATCTACTCCTAAAATTATGAATTATGAGAGCCTCCTCATGAATGGATGCATTCTCCTACTTTATAGCCTCTAATTTGTGTTTTTTGGGCCACAAACTGGGTCAAAATAGTCCAGAATTCGCTGGTTTCGAATTTTGCCACGCTAGTTTTTCGTCACTGCGACGCGGCCGCATGGATCACGCAGTCGCGTCGCCTAGCGTCAGGGGAACTATAGCATATTATATATCAAATCGAAGCCCCGAATGTTAGCTTTCCAACGCAACTGGAACCGCATCGTTTGGACCTCTGTAGCTAAAGTTATAGCCGTTTGAGTGCGAAGAGGTCAGGCTGGACAGCTTAGCAATTTCTCCAACTTCTTGTATTCCTTCCACTTTTGCATGCTTCCTTTCCATCCTCCAAGCCATTCCTGCCCTATAATCTCTGAAAATACTTAACACACATATCAAGGCATCTAATGGTAATAAAAGAGGATTAATATTAAGCAATTATAAGATCAAAGAAGCATGTTTTCAATCATAGCACAAAATCAGGAAGGAAATATAAAACCATGCAAATATTATGAATAAGTGGGTAAAGAGTTGATGAAATCCACTCAATTGAGCACAAGATAAACCATAAAATAGTGGTTTATCAACCTCCCCACACTTAAACACTAGCATGTCCTCATGCTAAGCTCAAGAGAAACTATAAAGATGAAGAGGAATGGTAGATTAATATGAAATGCAACCTATCTATATGAATGCAACTACATGCTAAGATGTTTCTACCTACTTGGTTAAAAGTAAACAAATCTTTCAAGAGGAAATATGAACTGGATTTCACTAATTCAAATCATAAAAATGAAGTACAAATAGACTTGTAAGAAGAAAATAGCTCATGAAAGCAGGGAACAAGGAATTGAGCATCGAACCCTCACTGGTAGTGTATACACTCTAATCACTCATGTGTTTTAGGTTCGATTCTCTCAATTCTCTATTAACCTTGCTTTCTAAGGCTTGCTCTTCATCTAACAATCAACATAAATTTAATGCACAGATACACATATCAAGAGGTCTTTTAAGGGTTGTAATGGGGTTAGGGTCAAGGTAGGATTGTATTTGGCCAAGTGGACTAAGATCTGAATCCTTAATTAACTTAAACTTTCCACCTAACTTAAACAATCCATGTAATTACAGTACAAAATCTAACTATCCATCAACCATGTTTTCCACATATTCATGTATCCTAATTCTAAGTACAATACATATGCATTGCTTTCACCACTTACTTTGGGACATTTTGTCCCCTTTTACTTATTTGCTCTTTTTCTCTTTTTTTTCTCTTTTTCTTTTTCTTTTCTCTTTTTTTTTCTTCCTTTTTTTTATATATTTTTTTTCCTTTGTTTTTCTCAATGCATATGATCAATTTATTGAATGCATGAACATGTCCTAAACATTTCTTTCACATTTTTAGAAAATTCTAACATACTCAATTCTCAAACCAAATATTTCCAAACCCAATTTCCCACACTTAAATCATAAGCACTCTCACTAGTCTAAGCTAACCAAAGATTCAAATTAAGGACATTATTGTTTTTCGCTTAGAGTTGATGATGTGCTAAATTAAAGAACAAAGGGGTAAAATAGGTTCAAATTGGTTTGCAAGGGATAAAGAAAAGGTTAAGGCCATATGGGTATGTAAGCTCAGTGAAACAAAGGCCTCAATCATATAAGTGCATGCATACATCAAACCATGGAAATATAGAATTAAGCAAGACAAAGATCACAATTTTAGAGAGAAAAATACACACCAAAACAAAATTTTTGGTTGATAAAATGCAACCAATTCAAATAGGCTCAAAATCTCACAGGTTTTGTGTGTTCGAGTTCTAAACCATGTTCTAGTATAATATCTCTTCAAACAAGTGTAACATTAAATTTTATTCAAATTAGTGAAATTCTCTAAAAATTTTATTGAAAAAGAAAATATTACTTCAACCAAGTGGTAAAATATGCAAAAATTTAAATAATCATGCAATCAAACATGCAAATGCAACAATTAACAAGGAAAATAAAATTTTGGTGTTTGAGAAGAAAATACTAACCCGTGGAGATCGGTATCGACCTCCCCACACTTAAAGATTGCACCGTCCTCGGTGCATGCTAAGATGTGCAAGTGGATGGGGGTTGTGGTTTCTCAGCTGGGCTCTTTTTTTTGTTCCTTTCCTTGCCAGCGGTTTGGGAGTAGCTTTCTCCTTTTCTTCCTTGGTGGCCATCCTGAAGAATGGAAGAGAAAGTAAATTAAATTCAAATAGATATATAGCAAGGAAGAGAATGGAAGAGTGGTGATGGATGCACATTAGGATGTAATTGACATTAACATATGCTCTTGAGTACATGTGAAAAGCCAGCAATGAAAAATAGCCAGTGCATCGAAAGATAAGTGGATGCAGGGTGTTTATTGGCATGCCGGAAAAGGGCATGAGTAGCATAGACCAAGCATTACTTGTAATAAATTATCATGTTTGTATTGATAATTATATTCAATTAAAATAGTAAAGGGGGTTTATGAAAAGCAAGCATTAAATAGTATAAAGTATAATAGAGAAGTGCATAATGCCATATGGGCTTTTTCACAAACACATAGCATGTATGGTAAATAAGCTATTTGAAAGTATTAAATTGAACATGCAAACATCCTTTAAAAAGTAATATATAATTGTCAAATAATTATGCAATAATCCACAATGACCCAAATAAAATTCTAACACCAGTGAAAATAATGCAATGAATGAAATATGCAAATAAATGAAGTAAAATAAAATGAAAGATAAGAAGAATGAGAAGGGAAAGAAAGAGAGGAGAAGTAAGTAAGAAATAAGGAGGGAAAAGAGAAAATAGGATTTGGGGAAGAGAAAGACAAGATATTTTGGCATATGAGGTTAAGGTGTGCGACGTTGGCGACGCGGTCGCGTGGGTGACGCGGCCGCGTGGTGCGCAATAAGGTCAGGCGACGCGGACGCGTGGGGCACCCGATCGCGTGACTTGATTTGTGCTAGTGGCGCGAGTGCAGCCTCGCGGTCGCACAACTCTCTGTTCAAAACTTAGTATTGCCAAAATCCTGGGTGACGCGGTCGCGTGGGTGACGCGATCGCGTGAATGGGCTTATCTTCAATATGACGCGGACGCGTGGGGCACGCGTTCGCGTGGGAGGCTTGGGCTTCCAACATGAGTCCAGCCCAACTCCAGCACAACTTTCAGCCAAGCACCCTTTTTACGTCAATTTTTCAGGGTACGCGGCCGCGTGGGTGACGCGGTCGCGTGGGAGGCCAAAGTTCCCACGTGACGCGGACGCGTCAGCGATGCGGTCGTGTGGGGTGATTTGTGCCATTGGCACGCCTCCAGCGCTACTCCTGCAAAACTCTCTGTTCATATTAATAGTCTCCCATCTCCTTGCGACGCGGACGCGTCGCTGATACGATCGCATCGCGTGCTCGCTTTTTTTTTTCTTTTTTTTTGGTAATCTGAAAAATGCAGAATGCAGTGTTAATATGAATGTGATGCAAAACTCCAGGTTCAATATAAAAAAATAAAATAAAATTCAAAAACAAATAAAACTAAATAAAAATGAAAAAGGACGATCATACCATGGTAGGTTGTCTCCCACCTAGCACTTTTAGTTAAAGTCCTTAAGTTGGACATTTGATGAGCTTCCTGTTATAGTGGCTTATGCTTGAACTCATCCAGGAATCTCCACCAGTGTTTGTGATTCCAGTAACCGCCGGGGTCCCAAACTAGGCATGTAAAACCCTTGAGCAGCTTCAAAAAGATTCTTAGGCTCCCGGGGTGTTGGATGTCAGAACAGATTCCAGGATCCCAAACCTTGCTTTTACACCCATTTTTGTCGGAATCTGTATTTTTTCAGTCGGGTGATAAGTAATTTGAATTCTCACTGCAGCTACCAAACAGCTTCCTAGACCCATTCAATTGAGCTCTACACCAACCTTTGCGTTTAAACTTAAAGCTTCCAACCATAATGAACCTTGCAGGACAATTCTTACCACTGGCCATCTTCCTCTTACTCTTAATGCCACAAAGAGCTCTAAGTTGACCATCCGTCTCCAGTAGCCCATATTCAAGTGGGATTAGAAAGCTATGGGATATGAATTTTACCTACTCGAATGTTGTGAAGGATGATGGCAACTTAGGGGGAGGGGTTTCCAACAACTTTGGCAAGGTAATTTCAAGCTCCACTCCTTTGTGCTCTTCTTTGACATCTTCTACCTCTTGATCAACCTCTACAAAATCTTCAACCATGATCTGCATTGGAGGTTGTACGCTCTTCTCAACATCAACATCAAACACCGTGGAAGGAGGCTTTGTGACTGGACTTTCCAATGGAGGTACAGCATCTCTTAAGTCTGCAACCACTTCTTCCTTTTTAATAATTGTTGCTTTGTCCAGTTGCTTAAGTATAAAATTGTACTCATCCTCGATGATTTTCTTTCTATGACAACTCCTTTCAACTATTCTTTCATCTTCAAGGGTCTCTCCTACCCTTACCCGTAGGGCCTCCTCTAGCTCTTTATGAAGTATGAATTTACGAAGAAGATTCCTTCTTTCCTGTTCCATATCAATAGCATAATTGGGATCATCTTGCTCTTGGATTGATGGATGTGGGTGCTCTTCCATGGATGGTGGTGATGGGATGGAGAGATTATTCGGTGGTTGACAAGAAAGTGCACTAGAGCTTGAGGGTTGATTGTTAAAGGTATTCGGTGGTCTGATTTGGGTGAAGAGGGCTTGTATAGTAGAGTTTAGATCAGCAAGTGCTTTCTCCATGGAGGTTGGGGTGGATCTATGTATGCTTCATTTGGTTCATAAGGTGGTTGGTATGGTGGATGTGGGTTAGGGTCATATGGAGGTAAGTGGTGGAAAAGGGCTTGTGAGTATGGTGGTCCCAAGTTGTGTTGAGGAGGTTCATAGGCATATGATGCTGGTTGTTGATAGTCCATTGGAGGTGGTTGTTGCCATGAGGGTTGATTAAATCCTTGTGGCTCCTTCCATCTTTGATTGTTCCAACCTTGATGCATGTTCTCATTGTAATTTCTTCTTCCTGCAACATAATTGTAACCAGACTCATAGCCAAAGGGGTGAGAGTTCATAGTAGCAATTAAAAATGAAAATAAAAATAAATTTAAATTAAAAGGTTATTTAAATTTTGAGTTTGAAAAATAAATTTTGAAATTTGAATTTTGAAATTTTGAAATTTGAATTTTAAAATTTGAAAATTTTTGAATTTGAATTTTGAAATTTGATTTTTGAAATAAGATAAGATAAGATAAAAATTAAAAAAAAATAAAAATCTGAAATTTTTTTTTTTGAAAAAATTAAATAAAAATATTTTTGAATTTAATGAGGAAAGAGAAAAACAAAAAAAAATGACACCAAATTTCAAATTTTTAGATCAAAACGAAGAAAACAACTAAGAACAGCTTGAAGGTCAAGATGAACGTGAAGAACAACTTGAAGATCAAGATGAACACTAAGAACAAAATTTTGAAATTTTTAATAACTAAATAAAAATCAATAACCTCTTAATTTATGGAAAAATAAAAATAAAAACAAAAATAAAAACAAATAAACAAGCAAAAATAAAAAAATATTTACAATAACCAATAATAAGGCACACGTTTGCAATTTCCCGGCAACGGCGCCATTTTGACGTTAGGATTTTTGCCAGTAAAGAATGTCATAAAAACAGTCGCGTTGTAGATATAGTCTCTAAACCGACAAAAATCCCTTCGTACAAACGTTTTGGTTGTCACAAGTAACAAACCCCTTTGAAATTGATAACCGAGTATTCAAACCTCGGGTCGTCTTCTCAAGGAATTGCAGGGAGGTATGTTCTTATTATTGGTTATGGAAAAAAAGTATGTTTTGGGGTTTTATTAATGTATAAGATAAGAAGCAACAATAGTAAATGGCAGAGGAAATAAAATAATAACAATAAAAATAAACTCTTGGCAACGTATTAGAAATTGGAAGTCCGGACTTAGTTATCCTGAGTTACTAATTTCTTAACCAAAGCCAAGAATGTAGAAAACTAAATTAAAATCATAAATATCTGGAATACCTCAGATAAAATACATTCAAAGTAGTAAAATCTAACATGGAAAAGTTCATAAGCCAATTGGGCAACATAAGTCAAATAAAAATAAAAGCATTAGAGTATCTGAAAGTAAAAGAGAAATATGAAGAAAAGGAATATTAAACTTGGGATTGAGAGTCACTCCTAAAACTAAGAGAAATCCTAAATCCTAATCCTAAGAGAGAGGAGAGAACCTCTCTCTCTAAAAACTACATCTACTCCTAAAATTATGAATTATGAGAGCCTCCTCATGAATGGATGCATTCCCCTACTTTATAGCCTCTAATTTGTGTTTTTTGGGCCGCAAACTGGGTCAAAATAGTCCAGAATTCGCTGGTTTCGAATTTTGCCACGCTAGTTTTTCGTCACTGCGACGCGGCCGCATGGATCACGCAGTCGCGTCGCCTAGCGTCAGGGGAACTATAGCATATTATATATCAAATCGAAGCCCCGGATGTTAGCTTTCCAACGCAACTGGAACCGCATCGTTTGGACCTCTGTAGCTAAAGTTATAGCCGTTTGAGTGCGAAGAGGTCAGGCTGGACAGCTTAGCAATTTCTCCAACTTCTTGTATTCCTTCCACTTTTGCATGCTTCCTTTCCATCCTCCAAGCCATTCCTGCCCTATAATCTCTGAAAATACTTAACACACATATCAAGGCATCTAATGGTAATAAGAGAGGATTAATATTAAGCAATTATAAGATCAAAGAAGCATGTTTTCAATCATAGCACAAAATCAGGAAGGAAATATAAAACCATACAAATATTATGAATAAGTGGGTAAAGAGTTGATGAAATCCACTCAATTGAGCACAAGATAAACCATAAAATAGTGATTTATCACATATCTCAAGAAAACCATTTCAAAGTCAACTCAATATCAACCGATTTAACTCATTTCAAAAGCTTTAAAGAAACGGTTCCGTAACAAATCATTTGTCCAAGATCAAGTCAATTAAAGTAAACCAGGCTGAATTCAAAAGTGCATTCGACTTTTCACATCATCAAATAATTGACTCAAATCAAATCAATCCTAAACGGATTAAACTCAGATTTCAAATCTTTAAAGAATCACTTCAAAACATTACATTTCACAAAGCCGCACAACAATTCAGCCAAACAAACATCCATAATCATTCGAGTCAATCAAATAATACATAAGGCAGATACAATCACTAAATACACCATATCTCACATCAGTATCCATATGTAATAATTCCAATAATAAACTATAGTTTTCGGAAAGTGCCCCTACCTTAAAACGCAAATTCCATAACCCAAACGTCTCACAGAGTCCTTTCCGCCTCATCCCGAAATCACCAGCAGCTTGAACCACAGCTTTGCTCACTTTTGCAGTAACCACATCAACTCTAATCGCAACACGTAACAAACGAGATTAACTCTCATAACAACGAATGCTACAACACCTCAACGTTTAACAGGACAGCGACTAAAGGGGTTACCGGAATGTAAATGCTTACCGTAAATAAGAAGTGACTGAACCATGAAGCGGCAGTCCTGGTGGTGGTTCCGGCAACAGCAACACTCTTCTAGTGGCCCCAACTCGCAGCAACTCCAACCACCGAAGGATGAATACTAAAAGTGAAACAGCCACTTTTATGGCAACTCCAAATCGATGGTAGCAACCCTGGCGGGCAGCAAGGCACCAAGAACAGCCATTAAACAGATAGCAGAACAAAGCAGAACAGGGCAAGAGAAGAAGCAGTTGTGGGTTCTTACCAGGCAAGACGGTGCCAGTCTTAGCCTCTCTCTTTTCGCGACGAGCTCCAGCCCGTTCCAGTAGTGATGGCAGCGGCTCTAGAAGCCTCAGCAGGGCACGGCAGAGGTAGCAATACAGCGACAAAACCCAGCCTCCACCCCTTCTCACTCATCGAGCACGCTCTCTGTTCTTCATGGTGCTCAACGGCGGTGACATGAGCTCCGGCGGCAGTGGCCTGCGACGAGATCAACGGTGGCGAGTCAAGGCACGATGGCGGTGCAACTGGCGGCGGCTTTAACGGCAGCGACAGCAACGCCTAAGGGCGGCGAGGCGCGGCAGGTTGGACAGTGGCGCGGTGGCACGCTCTCTTCTCTCTTCATTCGGTGCGCCATGGCGGCAGCAAGGCGGCATCTGGACGAGGCGACGGCGGCGTGGCGGCAACGCCCATCCTTCCCCTCTTCTTTGACGTTGGTGGCGAACGGCGAGTAGCTCGGTGGTGACGGCGAGGCCCACCGGTGCTAGCTCGCTCCTCCCTCTTCTCTTCCCCTGGCGCGACTCAGACTCCCTCTCCCTTTTCTGTTTCTGTTTTCCTTTTCCATTGCAGCGTTGCTGCTGCTGGTTGTTGGGGGAGGGTTTTAGTGGTTGTAGGGTTAGAGGAAATGGGTAACCGAGTTAGGGTTTTTAGGGTTAGGGGTAGTTTAAGTAATTTTAATAAAATTAGGGTAATAGAGTAATTGAAACTCAAATTAAATCCAACACTAATTGTATATAGAAAATACTATTTGCTCTTCGATTTTACAAATTATTTTCAATAAAATTCCCAAATCTAAAAATTGGAAATAACATAATTAATTTCTCTATTTTCCAAAATAGCAGTACTAATATTTTAAATATTAATTATTTAATCCAAATCATATAGAAATCCTTATTATTTCACAACTACCAACTTTATAATTTGAATATAGAAAATAACCCAATAATTGTAAAATTGGATAATAATCTCAATTTATTTCAAATTCAATAAATCAAAACTTGCTTTAATTTTCTTTAATAGAGAAATTTCCAAAATTAAAGCTACAGAAACACTGAATTTGAAATTAGCTAATGATAGCCCTTTTTCAAAGGTTTTGGGTCTTACATATCTGAATGTGTGTGGATGCCTCCTGAGTCTTTGCATGTTTCCTACCTCTAATCTGTGTTTTCTGGGCCGAAAACTGGGTCAAAACGCGGCCCGAAATCGCCCCCAGTGTATTCTGTTATTTCTGTAGATCGCGTAGGTCACGCGTACGCGTCATCCACGCGTTCGCGTCATTCGGCAATTTTCCTAGTCACGCGTTCGCGTCGTCCACGCATTCGCGTCGTCCACGTATTCGCGTCATCCGTGCAGACTCCACTCTATGCGTTTGCATCAGGCGCGCGTTCGCATCGCTGTGATTTCTTCATTTTGCCGGCTCGCGTGAGCCATGCGATCGCATCAGTGTTCGCTGGTCATCTCCTTAGTTTCTTGTGTCCCTTCAATTTTTGCAAGCTTCCTCTCAATTCTCCAATCCATTCCTGCCCTATGAAGCCTGAAACACTTAACTCTCGGATCACAGCATCGAATGGGATGAAGGAGAGTTAAAATGTATGATTAAAAGATCTCTAGGAAGCAAGTTTTTAACTATGGAACAATTTTGGGAAGGAATTGTAATATCATGCTAATCGTATGAATAAGTGGGTAAAGAATTGATAAAACCATTCAATTAAATACAATATAAATCATAAAATAATAGTTTATCAACCTCCCCACACTTAAACATTAGCATGTCCTCATGCTTAGCTTAAGGAGACAAAAATAAATGAGTAGGGAAATGTAAAACTCATGCAATGCAATGTAACCTATATATATGAATGCAACTATATGATTCTTGTCTACTTGGTTAAAATAAATAAGCTCTTCAAGATAAACATAAATCAAATTCTACTAATTCAATTTATATAGTAAGAACAGGTAACATTGTAAGAAGACAGCTCATGAAAGCAGGGAACATAGAGTCAAGCATTGAACCCTCACTGATGGTGTATGTGCACTCTAGTCTCTCAAGTGTATAGGGTAATCACTCTATCCTTCTCTAATCATGCTTTCTAAATTTTTATTTTTCACCTAACCAATCAACAATATTTAATGTACGAATGCAACATCATGAGGTCTTTTTTTCAAGGTATGGGTAAGGGTATACATATGGCTAAGTGAGCTATAAATTGAATCTCTGACTAACCTAAGCTCTTATCTAGCATACATACACTCCATATAACCCTAGAATCATGCCTAACTACCCATAATTTTCACTTTTGCATTACATACTCATGTGTTAACCTTTTATCTTAACTTGTATCACATATGCATTGGGGTTTTACTTAACTTAGAATTGGGATAATTTTGTCCCCTTATTTAATTACTTATCTATTGAATATTTTTGGATTTTTTTTTAACTAGGAAAATAAACATAGCTTATCAATGCACATGGATAAATAATAATTTTGTAGTTTCACATGAGTAGGTACCCAAATTTTATCATGACACATTCCCTTATCAACTCATGTTCCCACAATTTCCCCATGCTTAATTAACACACAAATTCTATCTTAAGCTAACCAAAGATTCAATTGGGATAATTAATTATTTTTCTGCTTAAGGCTAGTAATGTGGTAAAATATAGAACAAATGGGATTTAAAAGGCTCAAAGTGGCTAACAAAGGTAATTGAAGGGTAGGCTTATTTGGGATAAGTGAGCTAAACAATTAATGGCCTCAATCATATGCATGCATATAGATACATTAAACATTGGACATATAGGATGAAACAAAATAAAGATTACAATCATAGAGAACTGAACACACAAGAATAAAATATTTATGGTTAAATAATGTAACCATGTAATTAGGTTCAAAATCTCATGGGTTGCGTGTTCTTAGATTTTTGAACTATGTTCCAATTACAACTTCAAACAAATTTAACACAAAAGATTTATTTTAAATTAGTGAAATTTTTCAAAAATAGGGTCTTAAAAAGAAACTTATTATTTTTCAATCAAGTAGAACATGCATGCAATTAACCTATTACTATGCAATTTATCCTATTCTGAATAAAAGAAAAACTAACTAATATCCTATATTATTGGTGTTTAAGGAAAAAGAAATTACCTCTGGAAGTTAGGTACTGACCGACCTCCCCACATTTAAAGCTTTGCACCGTCCTCGGTGTCATCTGTCAGGAACAAAAGGGGGCTGGTAGCAGTATTTCCACTATCGGGACCATCATGGTTCCCTGTGCTGGTAAATGAGGTAGAGTCCGGGGTGTCTGGGTCTTCTCTAGGTGGTTGGTTACCAACAAGTAGCTCCTTGAGGTATGTAAATCTGCGCTTGTTACGGCGCTCTCTTTGCTTTCCTTTCCGTTCAATCCGTTCTAGCCTCTCAAGTATCTGATTGAGCAGTTGGTTTGTAGAAGGTGCTTGTGGTGTGGAAGAAGAAGGAATATCTTCTGCTGGTTCCGTGCTCCGGTTGATAGTTGCTGCTGGAGGTCTGATATACTTCCCGTTAGGGACGTATTGATCATCTCGTGGAATCATGGCCTTGGTGTCCCCAACTCTGTAGGAGACTCCGGCTACTGAGACTAGATTTGAAACCAAGGCGGGAAAAGGTAAGTTGCCCGCAATTTGTACATGTCCCATAGCATGCCAAATGTGTCTTGGTAAATTGAGGTGCTGGTATGTAAGGATACACCTTAGTAAAACAGCAATGTCTGCAGTGAAAGAAGACTCATGAGTGCTCGGAAAGACGTAATGGGACATGATCTGTACCCATACTCGAGCCTCTAAGGTGAATGCGGAAGCCAATATGCCCTTAGGTCAGGAACGATGGTATCCGTAGATCCATCTGCTGCCAGGTTGTGCAATAACTCTGAGAATGGCGTCCCAGCCAAATTGGTATGTCTGGCGCTTGAACGAGGCTTCTTGAAATGCGTCCAATCCTTCTGGAGCAGGGGGAAGATTTAAAGCTTGTTGAATGGCCTCTTCAGTTATGGGGACTTGCTTCTGACGGACATAGACAGACTGCACGGTTGGCATGTGAAAATTGGAGTAGAATTCAACTACCCATGATAGATTAACCTGTCGTGGCTGTCTCCGTAGGAATCCCCATTGTCTTCGCTCAATGCGTGGCTCAATAATTTCAGTAATAATGGTTGGGAGGATGAGAAGGTGCTCGTTGTTATAGTTCCTTGCTGCCAGGATGGAGAACATCTACTCACAGTAGCGGTTAGTGAACCGCGCAGTGTCCTTTGTTGGGAAGGCTTTCTCTTTTTCATCGACCTTGATGATCCTCTTGATTTGTTTTGTTGAGGGTTTCACCGCTGTTGAAGATGGTTCTTCCACTAATGCTCTTTTTGTTCCTCTCTTTGCTGGTGGTTTGGGAGTAGCTTTCTCTTTACCTTTCTTGGTGGCCATCCTAAAAAAGGAAAAAGAAAGTAATATGTAAAGCTAAGGGTTTGAGCAAGGGAGCAAATATTAAGGGTGATAATCAATGCACGGTAAAGAAGGATGTCGTTAACATATGGTCTAGACTACATGTGAAAAGTTCATCAAAGGTGATAGAGTAAGTGCATGTGATGGCAATGAAATGCAAGATGTTTATTGGCATGCCGGCAAAGGCATGAGTAGCATAGATCAAGCATTCAATGTCCAAGTTAGATTACCAAGCCTTTCAAACTAATAATCTGTTTGTATTGACAATTATATTTAATTAATAAAATATAAAAGGGGTTTTGTGAAAAACAGGCATTAAAGTAGTAGAATATAATAATTAAAAATAATATGCAATGCCATACGGGCTTTTTCACAAACACTTAGCATGCATGGTAGATATGTTATTGAAAGTAGGAATTTGAATATGCAAGCAACCCTTATGAAAAGTAATATATAATTGTCAAACAATTCATAATAACTCACAAGCAAAATATAAAAAAAGATAATGACCCAAATAAATTTCTAACACCAATTAAAGGAATAAAAAGAAAAATAAAAGAAAAATAGAATATAGACAATGAAAGTGAAAGAAGAAGTAAACATAAATAAATATAATGTAAAAATAAAAATAAAGAGAGAAAGAAAAGAACCTTGATAATGGATGTGAAAAATAAAGGAGGAGAAAGATAAAAAGTGAGAGTGAGTAGAGAAGGAAGAAGGGAGAAGAAAGAAATAATAAGGGAAAAAGAAAAATTAGGATTTGGGGAAGAGAAGATAAGATATTTTGGCTGATCTGGATAATCTGTGTGCCGCATGTGATGCAGACGCGTGGGTCACGCGGTCGCATGACTTGATCTGTGCAAATGGCGCGAGGGCAGCCATGCGTTCGCGTAACTCTCTGTTTCAAACTCATATTGCCAAAATTTAGGGTGACGCGTTCGTGTCGATGATGCGATCGCGTGGATGGCTATATTTTGAAAATGACGCGGCCGCATGGGGCACGCGGTCGCGTGGTAGGGCTGGTGCTTCCAGTATCATTCCAGCCCATTTCCATCATAACTTGCTGCCATACACCTCTTTTATGTCAATTTTTAGGGGCACGCATTCGTGTGGGTGACGCGGACGCGTGGGAGGCTATTTCTGAAAATGACGCGGCCGCGTGGGCATGTTTGTGCCTAAGGCACGCCTCCAGCCACACTTTCGCGTGACTTTCTGTTTAATTATCTTTTCTTCAGAACGCACATATGACGCGGATGCGTCAGTGACGCTTACGCGTCGCTTGCTTCTTTATATATATATATATATATATATGCAAATGCAAATGTGAATGCAGACTATATGCAAAAATTATGAGAAGAGTCATTAACAAAAATAAAATAGAAGAAAGTAAAATAAAACTAAGACTGAAACGGAACGATCATACCATGGTGGGTTGTCTCCCACCTAGCACTTTGCTTTTACATCCTTAAGTTGGACGTCTTCAGGCTCATTCTGTTTCTGTTGGTGGGTCTTCCAAGAGGAAAATCTCTAGCTCTTTGTGATCCTTCATCTTCTCTCCATGATAATACCATGGTGGGTTGTCTCCCACCTAGCACTTTGCTTTTACGTCCTTAAGTTGGATGCTCTTCAGACTCATTCTGCTTCTGTTGGTGGGTCTTCCAAAAGGAAGACCTCTAGTTCCTTTTGATCCTTCGTCTTCTCACCATGATAAAGCTTCAGGCGATGTCCATTCACCTTTAAAAATTTGGAGCTAGAAGGATGACGCAGGTGGAAAACTCCGGATGGCTCTGCCTTTTCTACTCTGTATGGACCTTCCCATCTTGATCTCAGTTTACCTGGCATAAGCCTTAGTCTGGAGTTATAAAGAAGAACTAACTCCCTTGGTCTAAATTCTCTCCTTTTTATGTGCTTGTCATGGACGGCCTTCATCTTTTCTTTGTATCTCCTGGAGTTGTCATATGCTTTTAGGCGAAGGTTCTCCAGTTCTGCTAGTTGCAGCTTCCTTTCAGCACCAGCTTCTTCATAGTTCATGTTGCACTCCCTCACAGCCCAGAAAGCCTTGTGTTCCACCTCTACTGGGAGGTGGCAAGCCTTTCCGTATACCAAGCGGAAGGAACTCATCCCAATGGGTGTCTTGTACGATGTTCTGTATGCTCAGAGTGCATCTTGTAGTCTGGCACTCCAGTCCTTCCTATGAGGTTTTACTATCTTTTCCAGAATACGCTTTATTTCTCTGTTTGAGACTTCTGCTTGCCCATTAGTCTGGGGATGGTAAGCTGTTGATACTTTATGAACTATCCCATGCCTTTTCAGTAATCCCGTTAGTCTCCTGTTACAAAAGTGAGTGTTTTGATCGCTCACGATTGCTCGTGGTGATCCAAAGTGACAAATAATATGGTTTCTAACAAAGGAAACAACTGTGTTAGCATCATCAGTACAGGTAGGAATTGCTTCCACCCATTTAAAAACATAATCTACGGCTAACAGTATATAAAAGTAACCATTAGAATTTGGAAATGGACCCATGAAGTCAATGCCCCAAACATCAAAAATTTCACAGAAAAGCATAATCTGTTGAGGCATCTCATCCCTCTTGGATATGTTACCAAACCTTTGGCATAGGGAATAGGATTTACAAAATTCAGCAGCATCTTTAAAAAGAGTAGGCCACCAGAATCCACAGTCTAGAATTTTTCTAGCTGTTCTTTGAGGGCCAAAATGTCCTCCACTCTCAGATGAGTGGCAGGCCTCTAAAATGGACTGAAATTCTGATTGAGGCACATACCGTCTAATTGCCTGGTTAGCACCACACCTCCATAAATATGGATCATCCCATATAAAATATTTGGACTCACTTTTCAGCTTGTCTCTTTGATGCTTAGTGAAATTTGGAGGAAAACTGTGGCTAACTAGATAATTAGCTACAAGTGCATACCAAGAAACTATCTCAAATACTGCATGTAAGCTATCAAAATAAAAATTATCATTTATAGGAGTGGAGTTATCCTTAATGTGCTCAAGGCGACTCAAGTGGTCTGCCACTAAATTCTGGTTACCACTCCTATCCTTAATTTCTAAATCGAATTCTTGCAGCAGTAGTATCCAACGTATTAGCATTGGTTTGGACTCCTTTTTAGCTAATAAATATTTTAGAGCTGCATGATCTGAGTACACTACTACCTTAGTACCAAGTAAATAGGCTCAGAATTTATCCAGAGCAAAAACAATAGCTAGAAGCTCTTTTTCAGTAGTAGTATAATTAGATTGAGCAGCATCTAAAGTCTTAGATGCATAAGCAATTAGAAAAGGATCCTTACCTTCGCGCTGAGCCAACGCCGCTCCTACTGCATGGTTGGAAGCATCACACATAAATTCAAATGGCTGGCTCCAGTCTGGTCCTCTCACAATTGGGGCTTGAGTCAGGGCGATCTTTAGCTTATCAAACGCTCGCATACAATCCTCACTGAACTCGAACTCAATATCTTTTTACAACAATCTGGATAAAGACAGTGCTACCTTACTGTAGTCCTTAATGAATCTCCTTTAAAAACCTACGTGGCCAAGGAACGAATAGACTTCCCTCACGGAGGAGGGGTAAGGTAAACTAAAAATAATATCCATCTTTGCTGGATCTACAGAAATGCCAGTATTAGACACAACATGTCCTAGTACAATTTCTTGTTTTACCATAAAGTGACATTTTTCAAAATTTAATACATGGTTGGTACTAACACACCTGTCTAACACTCTAGATAAACTATCCAAGCAAAGGCTAAATGAATCACCTTCCATACAGTTCTCAATGAGATCAGAGAAAAGACTCATCATGCACCTTTGGAAAGTAGCTGGTGCATTGCATAAACCAAAAGACATTCTTTTATAAGCATATGTTCCAAAGGGACATGTAAAAGTAGTCTTTTCCTGATCTTCAGAAGCTATATGAATTTGAAAATATCCTGTATAACCATCTAAAAAACAATAATGAGATTTACCTGACAGGCGATCAAGCATTTGATCATTGAATGGCAAGGAGTAATGATCCTTGCGAGTGGCTTGGTTGAGACGCCTATAGTCAATGAAAACTCTCCATAAATTCTGCACTCTAGTTGTCAGGAGCTCTCCATGCTCATTTCTTATTGTTGTGACTCCAGACTTCTTGGGCACTACCTGTACTGGACTTACCCATTCACTGTCTGAGATGGGGTAAATAATATCTGCTTCAAGTAGTCTGGTTACTTCTTTCTTGACAACTTCTAAGATGGTAGGATTCAATCTTCTTTGAGGTTGATGGACAGGCTTTGCTCCCTCTTCTAAGAATATTCTGTGCTCATAAACTTGGAGACTGATGCCTACTATATCCACTAAGCTCCATCCAATTGCTTTCTTATGTTTTCTCAACACACTGAGCAGTTGATCCTCTTGTTGAGAGGTAAGTTCCCTTGCAATGATAACTGGAAACTTCTGATTATCCTCAAGGTAAGCATACTTGAGGTGTGGAAGAAGAGGCTTTAATTCCAATTTCTGCTCATAGCTAGGCTCTGGGTCATCCGGGGCTGGTGATAATGGTAAAAGGGTCTTCATTATTTTCAGAAAGTGTACCCATACTTGGACCTTGCTCCATGTGCTTTTCTTCTATTTCTTCTTGGTGAACTTCAGCTACAGTTTCATCAATAATGTCGCACTGGAAGATAGAATGATCTTCTGGAGGGTGCTTCATAGCTTCATTTAAACTGAATTTCACTGTTCTACCATCTATCTCAAAGGAGTAAGTTCCTGAGAATGCATCCAGCTTGAACTTTGAAGTCTTCAGGAATGGTCTTCCAAGCAGGATTGATGATGGTCTTCCTGAGTCATTAGGGGGCATTTCCAAGATATAGAAGTCAATAGGAAATGTGAGCCCCTTAATGCTCACCAATACATCTTCAGCAATTCCAACTACTGTAATAATGCTTTTATCTGCTAACGCAAAATGAGTTGCCGACCTTTTTAAAGGAGGGAGCCTCAAGGTATCATATATAGACAATGGCATTATACTAACACATGCTCCTAAATCACACATGCAGTCAGAAAAAATTACACCTCCAATGGTACATTTAACCATACATGGACCTGGGTCACTACATTTCTCAGGTATACCTCCCATTAAAGCAAATATAGAACTACCTAAAGGAATAGTAGACTCAGCTAAGTCACTGATCAGTTGCCAGGCTCATCTGTGATTCTGTACTTTTTCATAGAACCATTACTAGCACCATCCAGTGTAGTCTTATCCTGGGGATTCATGCCTTGAGTGAAGTAGCTGATCAATACTAGTCTGTCAATCATGTGATGGGGGCATGCGTCTAGAAGGTTCTTAAAACGTTTCCAGTATTCATAGAGAGTCTCTGAGTCACTTTGAACAATGTAGGAGATCTCTTTTCTCAGTCTATCTGTGACTTCAGCTAGAAAGTATTTTTCCAAAAATTCTCTCCTGAGTGTATCCCAGTTGGTAACAGTCGCTTCAGGTTGGGAGTAGTACCACTCCCTTGCACTTCCCTCAAGAGAAAACGGAAAGGCAGTTAATAGAATAGAAGTTTCATCTACACCATTACGCCTAACAGTAGAACAGGCTATCTAAAAATTCCTAAGGTGCTTAATAGGCTCTTGAGCAGGTAAGCCATGAAACTTGGGCATCAAGTTGATTAGTGCAGTCTTCAATTTAAAATCTGCAACCAGGTTTGGATGATGCACTTGGTAAGGTTGCAGTGTAAAATCTGGGGCTCCAGCTTCTTGGAGAGTAACTCTCCTAGGTTCTGCCAAGTCACCTGCACGTGAATCAACTAGATCAGTAGTAAAGGAGCTTGTCTCGCTCTCAGATGGCGGTTTAGATTTGCCCTCAGATGAGACTGGTGAATTGATAACAATCACTTCACCACCCTCAGAGGCTAACCGACATCGAGCTCGCCTAATACGTGAAAGAGTTCTTTCAATTTCAGGATCAAAAGCGGCTAAGCTCGGATCAGGCAATGAACGCGTCATTCAATGAGAAAGACGTATAGCTCATGGTAACATAAATAAAAATAAAATAAAATATGTACACTAATTAATAATCTAGCACGCTATTGCAACTCCCTGGCAACGGCGCCAAAAATTTGGTGCGTGACAGAAGTCAGACCAATTAAGAGAGTCTTAATAAGAGAGATGCGTTGCAAGTATAGCTCTCAACCAGCTAAAGTCTGGCTCACCAATTTAAAAAGGGGTTGTCACAAATTTTAGAAATAAAAATACTAGGAGTATGAGTCCCAGGAGTTGCAGGAAAGGGGTGCTATTTTATTAACTAGAAGTTTCCAGAAAAGTTGAGTTTTGATAATGAATAAAAATAATTTTAAATTAAAGCGATAGAACTAAGAATTATTATTAATATTAAAAGGCCTTGACTGGGGGAATGATTAATTGGAAGTTCTATCCTTGTTGGAATTTTCTCAAGTGTAGTGTAAAGAGGTTATTGTTTTCACTTAGTTAACCCTTACTAAATAAAGGAAAGTCAAGTGATTGAGCTGACTCTTACCCGCAAATCCTAGTCCTCTCCCTTGGGAAGGTCTAGCATTAGTAGGTACAAAATTAGCCAACAATATCCAATTTAACTAAGCGCTTGAGCATTCCAACTCAAGTGTCTCCTCTTAATCAACCCCCATGTCAAGTAGGAAATCTACTCCATTGACATAGAATTAATATTCATAAAAATATAAGAAGACATAATAAATTAACTAAAATAAAATAGAGAATTAAAATTAATTAAAATTAAAAGTAACTCTGTATATTAATAAATTTAAAATGTAACATACTTAACTGAATAGGGTCAATGAGCAACTAATAAGAGTAAAGGAATAAGGAAACAAACTAAAGTAATATCTTCACGGAGGTAATGACTCTTCATCATCCAAAATTATAAAGCAAAAGCATAAACTATGATGAGCGGATAATTTATACGCTTTTTGGCATTATTTTTAGGTAGTTTTTAATATGTTTTAGTCACTTTTTATTATATTTTTATTAGTTTTTAAATAAAAATCAAATTTCTGGACTTTAATATGAGTTTGTGTATTTTTCTGTAATTTCAGGTATTTTCTGGCTGAAATTGAGGGAGCTGAGCAAAAATCTGATTTAGGCTGAAAAAGGACTGCTGATGCTGTTGGATTCTGACCTCCCTGCACTCGGAATGGAATTTTTGGAGCTACAGAATTCCAATTGGTGCTCTCTCAATTGCGTTGGAAAGTAGACATCCAGGGCTTTCCAGAAATATATAATAGTCCATACTTTGTTCAAGGATAGATGACGTAAACTGGCGTTCAACACCAGTTCCATGTTGCATTCTGGCGTTAAACG
>NC_029790.2:92076706-92098953 GCF_000816755.2 Arachis ipaensis
GGGGTGAGGAGCTCTGTTGTGTCTCGATGAATTAATGCAATTATTTCTGTTTTCTATTCAAACACGCTTGTTTCTATCTAAGATGTTTATTCGCACTTCAATATGATGGATGTGATGATCCGTGACACTCATCACCATTCTCAACCTATGAACGCATGCCTGAAAACCACTTCCGTTCTACCTTCGATTGAATGAGTATCTCTTAGATTCCTTAATCAGAATCTTCGTGGTATAAGCTAGAATCCATTGGCAGCATTCTTGAGAATCCAGAAAGTCTAAACCTTGTATGTGGTATTCCGAGTAGGATTCAGGGATTGAATGACTGTGACGAGCTTCAAATTCACAAGGGTTGGGCGTAGTGACAGACGCAAAAGGATCAATGGATCCTATTCCAGCATGAGTGAGAACCGACAAATGACTAGCCGTGCGGTGACAGCGCACCTAGACCATTTTCACTGAGAGGACAGATGGTAGCCATTGACAACGGTGATCCACCAACACACAGCTTGCCATAGGAGGAACCTTGCGTGCGTGAAGAAGAAGATAGGGGGAAAGCAGAGATTCAGAAGACAAAGCATCTCCAAAACTCCAACATATTCTCCATTACTGCATAACAAGTATTTAATTCATGCTTTTTTATTTTTCGCAATCCAAACTGATAATTATAATTGATATCCTGACTAAGAATTACAAGATAACCATAGATTGCTTCAAGCCAACAATCTCCGTGGGATTCGACCCTTACGCACGTAAGGTATTACTTGGACGACCCAGTGCACTTGCTGGTTAGTGGTACGAGTTGTGAAAAGTGTGGTTTACAATTCGTGCACCAAGTTTTTGGCGCCGTTGCCGGGGATTGTTCGAGTTTGGACAACTGACGGTTTATTTTGTTACTTAGATTAGGAAAAATTTTTCTTTTTGGTTTAGAGTCTTCTATTATTGTTTTTGGTTGAAATTTCTTTTTTAAATCCTTATTTTTTCTTTTTAAATTTTTCAAAAATTTTATAAACTGATAATTGAGTTTTTCTGTTTGAGTTTAGTTTCATATTTTAAGTTTGGTGTCAATTGCATGTTTTTATTTTCTTTTAAATTTTTGAATTTGTGTTCATTGTTCTTTCTTAATCTTCAAGTTGTTCTTGTTTATTTTCCTTGTTTGATCTTTGGTTTGTCTTGTTTTGTGTCTTTTCTTGTTTTTCTCGTGCTTTTTCAAATTTTTAGTTTCAAAATTTTTTTTTTATTAAATACCTTGTTAAAACACGTTAAAATTTATAGCTCAATTGGCTAGAGTGTTGTGCTTATGTTCTTGGTAATTGGCTATCTTCCTTTTAAAACTTTTTCAAAAATAATTTTACTTTGATTAAATCTTGTATCAGGTTTTAAGTTTGGTGTTCTCTTGTTAATTTTCTTTTAGTTTTCGAAAATTTCATTGTGGTTTGCTAAAAATTTTAAGTTTGGTGTTCTATCTCCATGTTCTTGTTGTTCTTGTGAGTCTTCAAGGTGTTCTTGAGTCTTCCTTGTGTTTTGATCTTAAAATTTTTAAGTTTGTTGTTCCTTGGTATTTTTCCTCCAAAATTTTCGAAAATAAGGAGCATTAGATCTAAAAATTTTAAGTTGTGTGTCTTTTGTGTGTTTTTCTTTTTCATCATAAAATTCAAAAATAAAAAAAAATATATTTTCTAACTATTTTTAAGCAAATATTTCGAAATTTTTCTTAAAAATTCAGATTTCAATTTCAAAATTTTATCTTATCATATCTTAGTTGTCAAGTTTTTTTTTTTAATCATATCTTTTTCAAATCATATCCCTTTTTAAATATTTTTTTTTAAAATCATATCTTTTTCAAAACCTCCTAACCACTTTTTCTCTCTCTTCATTTTTCGAAAATCCTCACCCATTTTTCATTTTATTTTATTTTTTTAATTTTCGTTTTCTAAAATAAAAAAAATTAATAAAAAATTATTTTAATACTATTTGAATCTCCAATTCAAAACATCTCCCTTTCTCCATCATAGACCTAAGTGGAAATGAACAGTCTAGAAGGACTCTGGGGTTATATGCTAACCCCACTACTGCTTCATATGTGAGTAGTATCTGTATACCCTCCATCGGAGTCAGTAGTTTTGAGTTGAATCCTCAGCTCATTATCATGGTTCAGCAAAGTTGCTAGTATTCCGGTCTTCCACAGGAAGAACCTACAAAGTTTCTGGCACAGTTTTTACAAATTGCTGACACAGTACATGATAAGGAAGTAGATCAGGATGTCTACAGATTATTACTGTTTCCATTTGCTGTAAAAGACCAAGTTAAGAGGTGGTTAAATAACCAACCTAAGGCTAGCATAAGGACATGGAAACAGCTGTCAGAAAAATTCCTGAATCAATATTTCCCTCCAAAATGGATGACACAGCTAAGGCTGAACATCCAAGGCTTTAAACAAGGAGATAATGAATCTCTTTATGATGCTTGGGAGAGATACAGAGAGATGCTTAGAAAATGCCCCTCTGAAATGTTTTTAGAGTGGGTGCAGTTAGATATCTTCTATTATGGGCTTACAGAGAAAGCTCAGATGTCTTTGGACCACTCAGCTGGTGGATCTATACACATGAGAAAAACAATTGAAGAAGCTCAAGAGCTCATTGATACAGTTGCCAGAAATCAGCATCTGTACCTAAGTAGTGAGTCTTCCATGAAAGAAGAGGCTAAAACAGTAACTGCTAAACTCAGTCCTACAGAACAAGTTACTGAATTCAATCAGCAATTAGATTTTCTAACAAAACAGCTAGCCGAATTCAAGGAGATACTACAAGACACAAGAATGGCTAATATGAATATGGAAGTACAGTTGAAGCAAACAAAACAGCAGTTATCAAAACAAATAATAGAAGAGTGCCAAGCAGTTCAATTAAGAAGTGGAAAAACATTAAATACCTCACTTCAAAGCAGCAGGAAGCCAAGCAATGAACAAACTGCTACCCAAAATCCCTCTGAGGACAGTAAGAGCCCAGAGAGGAATAATTCTGGCGCTCAAACGCTAGAAAAGGGTGAAGAGCTGGCGTTAAACGCCCAACCCATGCTCAGTTCTGGCGTTCAAATGCCAGAAACAGGTAAGGAGTTGGCGTCCAACACCAATCCAGCTTCCAACCCTGGCATTCAAACGCCAGTGAGGGATCAGACACACACACGTGCTGATAACAACCCCTCTAAAAAGGCTTTTCCAACCACCTCTGTAGGAAATAAACCTGCAGCAACCAAGGTTGAGGAATACAAAGCCAAGATGCCTTATCCTCAAAAACTCCACCAAGAGGAGCAGGATAAGCAATTTGCTCGCTTTGCAGACTACCTCAGGACTCTTGAAATAAAGATTCCATTTGCAGAGGCACTTGAGCAAATACCCTCTTATGCGAAGTTCATGAAAGAGATCTTGAGTCATAAGAAGGATTGGAGAGAAACTGAAAGAGTTCTCCTCACTGAGGAATGTAGTGCAGTCATTCTGAAAAGCTTCCCAGAAAAGCTTAAAAATCCTGGGAGCTTTATGATACCATGCATATTAGAGGGTGATTGCACCAAGAAAGCTTTATGTGATCTTGGGGCAAGCATCAACCTAATACCTGCATCCACTATCAGAAAGCTTGGTTTAACTGAAGAAGTCAAACCAACCCGGATCTGTCTTCAACTTGCTGATGGCTCCATTAAATACCCATCAGGAATAATTGAGGACATGATTATCAAGGTTGGGCCATTTGCCTTCCCTACTGACTTTGTAGTGCTGAAAATAGAGGAGCACAAGAGTGCAACTCTCATTCTAGGAAGACCATTCCTAGCAACTGGACGAACCCTCATTGACGTCCAAAAAGGGGAGATAACCCTGAGAGTTAATGAGGATGAGTTTAAGTTGAATGTTGTCAAAGCTATGCAACATCCAGACACATCAGAAGAATGCCTGAGCGTTGATATTATTGACTCCCTAGTAGAAGAGGTCAATATGACTAAGAGTCTCGAATCAGAGCTAGAGGACATTTTTAAAGATGTTCAGCCAGATCTGGAGGAACCAGAGGAAATAAAAGAACCTCTGAAAACTCCTCAGGAAGAGGAGAAACCTCCTAAACCCGAGCTCAAACCACTACCACCATCCCTGAAATATGCATTTCTGGGAGAAGGTGACACTTTTCCTGTAATCATAAGCTCTGCTTTAGAGCCACAGGAAGAGAAAGCACTAATTCAGGTGCTAAAGACACACAAGACAGCTCTTGGGTGGTCCATAAGTGATCTTAAGGGCATTAGCCTAGCCAGATGCATGCACAAGATCCTATTGGAGGATGATGCTAAGCTAGTGGTTCAACCACAGAGGCAGCTAAATCCCGCCATGAAGGAGGTGGTTCAGAAAGAGGTCACTAAGTTACTAGAGGCTGGGATTATTTATCCTATTTTTTATAGCTCCTGGGTGAGCCATGTCCATGTTGTCCCTAAGAGGGGAGGTATGACAGTGGTTCATAATGAAAAAAATGAACTGGTTCCTACAGAACAGTTACAAGGTGGCGTATGTGTATTGACTACAGAAGGCTCAATACAGCCACCAGGAAGGATCACTTCCCTTTACCATTCATAGACCAGATGCTAGAATTGCATGAATTAAAGAGCGAGAAGCTAAATTGCTGAAATTAAAAGGGATGGGGGTGATTGCATGAATTTAATTGCAGAATGTAAAGAGAAAGTGGAAGATCAGAAATGGGGAATTCATTGGGTGTTAGGAGATATTGAGATCTCCGAATCAAAACATTTTTATTCTTTCCTCAACCAATGCATTCATTGAATTTTGCTTGGCAATCTTATATGATTGGATCCCAATCCCTTGGCTCACCAATTCTCTCTAAAAACGAACAAATTCCCAATCCCTTGGTTTAAATGTTCATGAGAAGAGATGATGCTCGATCACTGATTATACCACACAGTTTCATGAACCACAATTTGGTAGGATTACATGTCACAATATCCATCCAAACCCCAATCCAATTCACTGTGAGAAAGCTTCTCTAGCATGAATCCTCCATTCCTTTCCCAAGGTTCCGAAGGATTCCAATTATGGGTAGTTTCTTTCCCAAGACAACTACCCAATGGAATTAGATCGAGAAGCTTTCTAACAAAATTCAAGAGAAAAGATTGAAGAAGAAGATAAAACTATTATTGATTCATTGAATTACAATAGAGCTCCCTAACCCAATGAAAGGGGTTTAGTGAGTCATAGCTCTGAATTCAATTACAAAACTAAAAGAAAATGATTTCCAGTTCTCTCCCCCTCAGGGGCTGATTCCCCTTCAATCCCCTCCTTGCATCAAAGTCTTGCAAAAATTCATGAGAATTCTTCCATTCATAGCTTTCAAGGAATATAACTAAAAACTCATGGAATTTGCATCAAAATCTTCATGTTGAATGATTTAAGACAAGCATGACTATTTGGCCCAAAATGATTACTTAAGGCTCAAGAAAATGCATAAAACAACTAAAAATAACAGAAAAATGCTAGTGAAACTAGCCTAAGATGCCTTGGCATCACACAGCACCAGTTATTTTTGCACCAGATTGGACATTACCTTTGGAACTAATGTGTGATGCCAGTGACCATGCCATTGGTTCAGTATTGGAACAGAGGCATAACAAGCTTCTGCATGTCATTTATTATGCTAGCCGTGTTTTAAATGATGCCCATAAAAATTACACAACCACAGAAAAAGAGCTGCTTGCAGTGGTTTATGCCATTGACAAGTTTAGATCATACTTAGTAGGATCAAAAGTGATTGTGTACACTGACCATGCTGCTCTTAAATATCTACTCATAAAGTAGGATTCAAAGTCAGGATCATAAGATGGGTGTTGCTTCTGCAAGAGTTTGATATAGAAATAAGAGACAGAAAAGGGACAGAGAATCAAGTAGCTGATCACCTGTCCCGAATAGAACCAGTAGCAGGAGCATCCCTCCCTCCTACTGAGATCTCTGAAACCTTTCCGGATGAGCAATTATTTACTATTCAGGAAGCTCTGTGGTTTGCAGACATTGCAAACTACAAGACAAAAGGTTCTCCTTCTGTAACCATAGAGAGGAAGCATGAAAAGCTTCTCTCAATATAGAGTCAAACAAAACTCCCACATTTAAACTCTATGTTTGGTGTTGGGAGGCCACAACCCTGCTCTGATTATCTGTGAGGCTCCATGAGAGCTCACTGTCAAGCTATTGACAATAAAGAAGCGCTTGTTGGGAGGCAACCCAATGTTATTTAACTATATCTATTTAGTTTGCATTTCTATTTTATGTTTTCTGTAGGTTGATGATCATGTGAAGTCACAAAAACTACTGAAAAATCAAAAACAGAATGAAAAACAGCATTAAAAATAGCTCACCCTAGAGGAAGAGTTTACTGGCATTTAAACGCCAGTAAGAAGCATCAGACTGGCGTTTAACGCCAGAAAGAAGCATCAAGCTGGCGTTAAACGCTAGAAACAAGCACCAAGTTGGCGTTCAACGCCAAGAAAGGGGAAAAGCTGGTGTTTAACGCCAGAAACAAGCAGCAGTCTGGCGTTAAATGCCAAGATTGCACACTAAGGGCATTTTGCATGCCTCAATGGAGCAGGGATGCTAAGTTCTTGACCCCTCAGGATCTGTGGACCCCACAGGATCCCCACCTACCTCATCATTCCAATTCAAACCATTCCCCTCCCATACCCACCCATTCACACACCTCCTTCTCCTCCACTTCTCCTTCTACTCCCTTCTATCTTCTTTTGCTCGAGGACGAGCAAACCTTTTAAGTTTGGTGTGGAAAAAAGCGTTGCTTTTTGTTTTTCCATAAACATTTATGGCACCTAAGGCCGGAGAAACCTCTAGAAAGAGGAAAAAGAAGGCAGTTGCTTCTACCCCCGAGTCATGAGAGATGGAGAGATTCATCTCAAGGGTCCATAGTTTAGTGGTAGAGCATTTGACTGCAGATCAAAAAGCTATGAGGAAGGAGCAACAAAGACAAGGAAGAGATATAGAGGAGCTCAAGAGCACCATTGGTTCTTCAAGAAGAGGAAGACGCCACCCTCACTAAGGTGGACCCGTTCCTTAATCTCCTTGTTCTTATTTCTCTATTTTTCGTTTACCATGCTTTATGTTTATTTATGTTTGGATCTTATTACATGATCACAAGTATCTAAGTGTCTATGTCTTAAAGATATGAATGTCCTATGAATCCATCACCTTTCTTAAATGAAAAATGTTTTTTGAAAAAGAAAAAGAAGTACATGAATTTCAAATTTTAAAATAGTTTAATTATTTTGATGTGGTGGCAATACTTTTTGTTTTCTGAATGAATGCTTGAACAGTGCATATGTCTTTTGAATTTGTTGTTTATGAATGTTAAAATTGTTGGCTCTTGAAAGAATGATGAAAAAGGAGAAATGTTATTTGATAAAATGAAAAATTATAAAAATGATTCTTGAAGCAAGAAAAAGCAATGAAGAACAAAGCTTGCAGAAAAAAATGCGAAAAAAAAGAGAGCAAGAAAAAGAAAAAGCAAGCAGAAAAAGCCAAAAGCTCTTTAAACCAAAAGGCAAGAGCAAAAATGAAGCAAAAAGCTAATAGCCCCGCTCATCTAATTAAGACTGATCTTCATAGATGTTTTTGGAATTCATTATATATTCTCTTCTTTTTATCCTACTTTGTTTTTAGTTGCTGGGGGACAAGCAACAATTTAAGTTTGGTGTTGTGATGAGCGGATAATTTATACACTTTTTACCATTGTTTTTAGGTAGTTTTTAATATGTTTTAGTCACTTTTTATTATAGTTTTATTAGTTTTTAAATAAAAATCACATTTCTAGACTTTACTATGAGTTTTTGTATTTTTCTGTAAATTCAGGTATTTTCTGGCTGAAATTGAGGGAGCTGAGCAAAAATCTGATTTAGGCTGAAAAAGGACTGCTGATGTTGTTGGATTCTGACCTCCCTACACTCGGAATGGATTTTTTGGTGCTACAGGATTCCAATTGGCGCACTCTCAATTGCGTTGGAAAGTAGACATCCAGGGCTTTCCAGAAATATATAATAGTCCATACTTTGCTCAAGGATAGATGATGTAAACTGGCGTTCAACGCCAGTTCCATGTTGCATTCTGGCGTTAAACGCCAAAAACAGGCTACAAGTTGGAGTTAAACGCCAGAAACAGGTTACAACCTGGCGTTTAACTCTAGAAACAGCCTAGGCACGTGTAAAGCTCAAGTCTTAGCCCCAGCACACACCAAGTGGGCCCCAGAAGTGGATCTCTGCACTATCTATCTTAGTTTACTCATTTTCTGTAAACCTAGGTTACTAGTTTAGTATTTAAACAACTTTTAGAGATTTATTTTGCACCTCATGACATTTTTAGATCTGAACTTTGTACTCTTTGATGGCATGAGTCTCTAAACTCCATTGTTGGGGGTGAGGAGCTCTGCTGTGTCTCGATGAATTAATGCAATTATTTCTATTTTCTATTCAAACACGCTTGTTTCTATCTAAGATGTTCATTCGCACTTCAATATGATGGATGCGATGATCCGTGAAACTCATCACCATTCTCAACCTATGAACGCGTGCCTGACAACCGCTTCCGTTCTACCTTCGATTGAATGAGTATATCTTGGATTCCTTAATCAGAATCTTCGTGGTATAAGCTAGAATCCATTGGCAGCATTCTTGAGAATCCAGAAAGTCTAAACCTTGTCTGTAGTATTCCGAGTAGGATTCAGGGATTGAATGACTGTGACGAGCTTCAAACTCAGAAGGGTTGGGCATAGTGACAGACGCAAAAGGATCAATGGATCCTATTCCAGCATGAGTGAGAACCGACAGATGACTAGTCGTGCGGTGACAGCGCACCTGGACCATTTTCACTGAGAGGACAGATGGTAGCCATTGACAACGGTGATCCACCAACACACAGCTTGCCATAGGAGGAACCTTGCGTGCATGAAGAAGAAGACAGGGGGAAAGCAGAGATTCAGAAGACAAAGCATCTCCAAAACTCCAATATATTCTCCATTACTGTATAACAAGTATTTAATTCATGCTCTTTTATTTTTCGCAATCCAAACTGATAATTATAATTGATATCCTGACTAATAACTACAAGATAACCATAGATTGCTTCAAGCCAACAATCTCCGTGGGATTCGACCCTTACTCACGTAAGGTATTACTTGGACGACCCAGTGCACTTGCTGGTTAGTGGTACGAGTTGTGAAAAGTGTGATTTACAATTCGTGCACCAAACTAATAATGTAAAGCTAATCTAGATTCAGATCTGAAGCTGAAAGCAATCCTAATATTGATGTATCTGAATGTGTGTGGATGCCTCCTGAGACTTTGCATGTTCCCTAGCTTTAATCTGTGTTTCTGGGGCGAAAACTGGGTCAAAATGCGGCCCGAAATCGCCCCCAGCGTATTCTGTTTTTTCTGCAGATTGCGCAGGTCACGCGTACGCGTCGTCCATGCGTTCGCGTTATTCGGCAATTTTCCTTGTCACGCGTTCGTGGCGTCCACGTTTTCGCGTCATTCGTGCAGACTCCACTCCACGCGTTTGCGTCAGGCGCGCGTTCGCGTCGCTGCGATTTCTTCATTTCGCGCGCTCGCGTGAGCCATGCGATCGCGTCAGTGTTTGCTGGTCATCTCCTTAGTTTCTTGTGTCCCTTCCATTTTTGCAAGCTTCCTCTCCATTCTATAAGCCATTCCTGCCCCCATGAATCCTGAAACACTTAACACACGGATCACGGCATCAAATGGGATGAAGGAGAGTTAAAATGTATGATTAAAAGATCTCTAGGAAGCAAGTTTTCAACCATGGAACAATTTTGGGAAGGAATTGTAATATCATGCTAATCGTATGAATAAGTGGGTAAAGACTTGACAAAACCATTCAATTAAACACAATATAAATCATAAAATAATGGTTTATCAAAGATCCACTAGGCATGAGACATCAAACATGTAACACCCTACCATACAGAGTCTTATGCCTAAGTCATAATTCAGATATGGCAAGGTATTACGACCTCTAAAACCAAAAATTTAGTACGTATAGTAGTATGAATAATTGATTATAACTAGGAGCCTTTGTAAAAAAAAGGGGGTAAACAAAAACCGTAACTCGAACGCGCAACACTCCGATCGATAACGTAACGAGCAAAGGATAAGCTAGCGCAAGATCATATATATATAAAGGAGTGTCAAAAATAGGAAAATCAAGACTCAAAATTCGGCTGCGAAGATAACCGGTCCGAGCATAGCAATATATACATATAATAAAATAAGGAAAACCCCAAAGGAAACCCAAAGGGACACAAATACAGAAATCTAATCTCCAAAATCCCCTCTAGAAGGAGTCATCACAGTTTGTATTATTTAATGGAGATAAAAGTATCTAAACAAGATATATGAACCAAAATAGAGCCCCGAGAACAAAGATCTTCGCTAATCCGGAAGTCTCCAGCATGCCTTAACAAGAAGCCTCGCGTCCCGCATCTGAAAACCATAAAATCCGCATGGGTGAGAACCAGAGGTCCCCAGCACGGTAACAGCTTCCACATATATAATACATAATAATGGAGGAAAGCCGATGGAAATCTTAGAACTTCCTCCAGATAATATCAAAGCTTATAAACAAACTAAACCGTAAGTGGCAACTGACTAAAGATCCTTCAGTCTAACTAATACTTCCCTTTCCAATTCCTTCAGACCTCCCAACCACCAGCAGGAGTATAAATATAGCAAACACATCAGACAAGAGATTTACAAATAGGAACAGATAAGGCATTTAGACAATTAGCAAGTAATATGCAGTCAAATAGGCAATCTCAAACAATTCATCTAGTATGCTTATGATGCATGCCTGTCCCTAGTGGCTGATGATATCATCTGTCGGTTATAGAGCCAACCCGACAAGTCCTGGTAGCTAACCATTGGACTGTCCCTCTGTCGCGCATCCCCAACTCGAGTTATACTCATCATAAACTTGATCATAATCATGATCCATATCCATCACCCTCACTGGTGAATATTTACGGGGGCGAGCTCATCCGGGCCTTTCACAGTGCCCGGCCACACTTACGACATTGGGTCAAAAGAGCTTCGAGTCTCAACCTGGAGCACGTGGTGGCTAGCCACTGCTTCCTCCCAGGAAAACCCTCATCTCCGATGGTGGAAGTGCAACATTCACAATTCATTCAACAGCATATATGCATTTATACTTAGCCATAATCATGGCTCCGCCGTAACACAGCAATAATCTAGCCATCCGGCTCACGGTTAAATCCATAACCAGCCAATTCATTAACAATTACGGCCCTTCGGCCCATGGCACAACAAGCACTTCCACCGCCATCCTCCGCATCTCACATAATCATCTTTGATCCTCAATGATCATTCATTTTTCCCCTTGCTTCACTCGCAAGTTACCACATTCACTAGCCCTTTTTCTCATGCTAGGCATATCATAATGATTTAAGACATAAGTGGTGAGATCGGAGGCTTAGAAGTATGAAATTTGGCTTTTAAAACTCAAAAATCAACTTTGGGATGAAAACAGGGCCACGCGTACGTGCACTCTATGCGCACGCGTGGATGGCCTTAAAACTCATCGACGCGCAAGCGTCATACGCGCGAACGCACGGATTGAAAATTAGCCAAACGACGTGCAAGCGTCAACCACGCGTATGCGTGGGTGCTCTTGCGCCCCAGGCACAAAACTGGCACAACTCTGGCACAACTCTCGGGAAAATGGCTGGGCATTTGGTGCAGCGCACCGACGCACCCGCGCACACCATGCGCACGCGTGGATGGTGCTTTCTCGAAGAACGGCGCGTATGCGCCAAGTGCGCCTACGCGCGGGGGGTCATTCTGCTAAAAATTTTCTAAGTTAAAAGCTGCAGAATTTACAGATTCAACCCCCAATCTTCCGACGGACATAACTTTCTCATTTTAAATTGTTTTTCACCCGTTCTTTGAACGGCATGGACATCCCGGATCCAATTTTATTTCTAAACAGATTTGGTACAAATCAGAGATCCGTAGTCCAATATCATGTCATACATCCTCCCTCACCCCAATTTCCAATAATACCATTTCCAATAAACCATCATTATACATAATCAACATCATACTCACCATCAACATGGTATCACCCATCAATTCAACCTCAATCATCAATCAAGCATATATCACAACATGCATTTCTCATATATCACACAATCAAGGCATCAATATTCATAATCACATATATGATCACATCATATATCTCAACCATTCAACAACATCAACAATTCAATGCCTATCTTAGGGGCTCTAGCCTAAGTATTTCCTACCACATTACATATTAGATACGGGAAACCGAAACCATACCTTAGCCGATTTCCCACGCTCAACCGAAGCACTTCCAAACCACTTGTCCACAAGCTCTCAAGGTATCAACACCTCCAAGAATAGATTTTATCACACAAAACCCTCTCCCAAGCTTTCCAAAATCACCAATCAAGCTCTAATATTCACATATACACAACCTAAGCCACAATCATCATATCCATACACAACATCTCAATACCCAAACATCATAGAATAACAAATTACACTAGGGTTGAGAATCTTACCACACCCAAGGTCCAAGGAGACAAGATTAACCTTCTCCTTCAAGAGAGTTGGGTCCTATAACATCAAAGAACCTAAAATCTCAACATTTTTACTCATGAAACTCGAAATCAAGGCTGGAAATTCGAAGAAAAAAACGTGGCTTACCTCAAGATTGATTGTATGGATTTTGTAGAGCTCTCCGCGGTGAACGCGTGGCCGCAAACGGTGTGGCAATCGGAGCTCTAGATCAAAAGTTATGGTGGTTTGAAGATCAAGTGAGAGATAGAACTTGAGAGAGTGTTCTTCCCTTCCTCTCCACCATTTCAGCGTGAATGAGAGTGTTGTGAGGAGAGAGAGTGCTGAAAACTAGGGTTTTGGTTTAGTTTAGTTGGGCCAAGGGCCCACTTTGGGTCCGGTTGGACCGGTTTGGCCCGTTCAGTCCAAACTTGGTCCGTTTTCTATAAAATTGGTACCGAAATTCTCGTCTCAATTTTCTCTATCATATTAAGCCATAAAAATAACATTTTTGACTTTCTAGAATAAATTCTCATTTATGGGTTAATTAGCCGTTAATTAACTGGGTCTTACATTCTACCCACCTAATTGGGAATTTTGCACACAAAATTCAAATTCAATTACCTGAGAATAAGTGCGGATAATCCGTTCGCATCTCCGACTCAAGTTCCCAAGTGTGTTCCTCAACACCGCCTCGACTCCAAGCCACTTTGACTAATGAAACCTCTTTTCCACGCAACCGTTTGATACTAGTATCGTCAATTTTAACTGGAGCCACTGGAAGCGTCAAATCTTCCCTTAACTGAACCGATTCAGGTTCTAACACATGGCTAGCATCAAGAGTGTACTTCCGAAGCTGCGACACGTGAAACACATCGTGCAGGTTCGAAAGATGAGGTGGTAGAGCCACCCGATACGCCACCGGCCCAATCCTCTCCAGGATCTGAAATGGACCAATGTATCGAGGATTCAACTTCTTTGCTTTAATTGCTCTACCTACTCCTGTGGTCGGAGTAACCTTAAGGAAAACATGATCTCCTTCCTCAAATTCCAAGGGCTTCCGCCTCTGATCGGTGTAACTCTTCTGGCGACTCTGCGCCGTAAGCATCCTATCTCGGATTTTCTTAACTTATTCAGTGGTCTCAGCTATCATTTCCGGCCCCAACAAGCCTTTCTCTCCAGCTTCATACCAACATAGCGGAGATTGACATTTTCTCCCATACAATGCCTCATACGGAGCCATTCTGATGCTCGCATGGTAACTATATTGTATGCAAACTCTACTAACGGCATATACCGATCCCAACTCGCCGGTTGGTCCAAAACACAAGCTCTCAACATATCCTCTAGTGTTTGGATCATCCTCTCGGATTGACCATCTGTTTAAGGATGGTAAGCTATACTCAAGCTTAATCGGGTTCCAAAAGCTTTCTGAAATGCACCCCAGAACCTCGAAGTGAAACAAGGATCTCTATCAGAGATTATAGTAGCAGGTACACCATGGAGTCTCACAATCTCCTTTATGTATAATCGAGCTAGCTCCTCAAGGGTGTAAGTCATCCGAACGGGTAAAAAGTGAGCTGACTTCGTCAGTCGGTCCACAATCACCCAGATAGCATCAAAACCAGTCCTAGTCCTTGGCAATCCCGACACAAAGTCCATTGCAATACTTTCCCACTTCCATTGCGGAACCTCTAAAGGTTGCAACATCCCAGAAGGTCTTTGATGTTTAATCTTTACCTTTTGACAAGTTAAGCACTTTGAAACATATTCTACCACATTATTCTTCATACCTGGCCACCAAAACATTGCCTTTAAATCATGGTACATCTTAGTACTTCCCGGGTGAATGGAGAATCCGCTTTTGTGTGCCTCCTTTAAGATATCTTGCCTCAAAGTACCAAGATCTGGCACAATGATCCTACCCTTGAATCTCCATAACCCATCTTTTTCTTCCGACACTCTCCACTGTTTTCCTTGCTCGATAGCCGGTAACACCTTCCATAACGCTTCATCATTTTCATGAGCCTTCAGGAGTTCAGACTTAAAGTCACTTGAGATTTCTAATCGGCTCAAACACAAGGTTCCAGATACTCCTCGAACACCAATTTTTAGACTCTCGAATCCCTTGAGCAACTTCTCCTCTTGAAGCATCATCCAAGCCGCATATAACGACTTCCGACTTAACGCATCCGCCACTACATTCGCCTTTCCCGGATGGTAATTCAACTCAAAGTTGTAGTCCTTCAATAATTCCATCCACCTCATTTGCCTCATATTAAGCTCTTTCTGGTCAAAGAGATATTTCAAGCTCTTGTGGTCAGAGAAGACTTGGAACTTAACCCCATAGAGATAATGCCTCCACACCTTCAAGGCAAACACAACCGCAGCAAGTTCCAAATCGTGCGTAGGGTAACTAACTTCGTGAGGTCTCAACTGTCGTGAGGCATACGCCACCACATTATGATGCTGCATCAGCACGCATCCTAGACCCTTTAACGAGGCATCACAGTATACCTCAAAAGGTTCGTTCGGCTCAGGTAACACTATCACAGGTGCAGTGGTCAATTTTTTCTTCAATGCCTGAAAGCTCTCCTCGCACTCAGGAGTCCAAACAAACGGGGTATCTTTGTGGGTTAACTTTGTCAACGGCAAGGCTAATTGCGAAAAGCCCTTGATGAACCTTCGGTAATAGCCAGCTAAACCCAGAAAATTCCTTATCTCGGTTACTGTGGTTGGTTGCCTCCAATCCATCACAGCTTCCACCTTAGTTGGATCTACGGCTATTCCCTTCTTACTCACTACGTGACCCAAAAACTTCACCTCACTCTTCCAGAACTCACACTTAGACAGTTTCGCATAGAGTTTTTTCTCCTTCAAAATCTGCAACACGGTCCGCAAGTGTTCCACATGCTCCTCTTCAGTCTTGGAGTAAATTAGTATATCGTCAATGAAGACAACCACGAATTTATCCAGAAATGGACGGAACACTCTATTCATGTAATCCATAAACACTGCAGGAGCGTTCGTCAACCCAAAAGACATTACAGTATACTCGTAATGACCATAACGAGTCCTGAAAGCGGTCTTAGGGATATCCTCACCCCTCACCCTTATCTGGTGATAACCGGATCGCAAATCGATCTTAGAGAAAACCCAAGCTCCTTGTAACTGATCCATGAGATCATCAATTCTCGGCAACGGGTACTTATTCTTTATGGTGACCTTGTTCAGCTGCCTGTAATCCACACAGAGCCACATACTTCCATCTTTCTTCTTTACCAGTAACACTGGGGCACCCCACGAGGAAACACTTGGTCGGATAAAGTTCTTACCCAACAATTCCTCTAACTGAGACTTTAGCTCAGCCATTTCTAATGGTGACATTCTATAAGGAGCACTTGAGATTGGTCCTGCCCCAGGCACCAATTCAATAGCAAACTCGACCTCTCGGTTAGGTGGAAATTCCTCAATATCATCTGAAAACACTTCCGGAAACTCACATACTACCGGAATCTAATCCAACCTTTGGTCATCACCCGAAACACCCGCGGTTAACAACAGGATACCCTGACATTCGATTCCGGAACAGTTCACCATCATCGAATTCAAGTAATAATTATTCACCACGATCGGCCCTTCCGTATGCTCCGGCATAAAGTACACCGACTTTGTAGAACAATCAAGCAGGACATGGTTATCAGATAACCAGTCCAATCCCAAGATAAGATCAAGACCGATCATCGGTAAGCAGATTAAACTATGGACAAAATCACGCTGCTTGAACCTAAACGAAACTTTCGGGCATCCTAGCCTAGTTACCATGGCCTCATGGGTAGCATTATACACTTTTAGGTCATAACCTAAAGTTACGATCTTCAACCCTAACTCATGGGCTTTCTCAAATGCAATGAATGAATGCGATGCTTCCGAATCAAATAAAGCATTTAAAGTTTGACCATCCATTTCACAGTTACCTCGAATGAGTGTCTCGGATCCCTCTGCACTCACAGCTGAGGTGGTGAACACCCGACCAGTCTGTTGTGCTTTCCCAGCACCTTGTTTCTGCTTCTCCGGACAATTTGTGGCTTTATGCCCCGCCTTTCCACAATTGTAGCAAAAACCCATCCGGTCTTGCATGGTACTCCCGGATGGTGACTTCCACACCTAGTACAAGCTTGATCATTCTGAGGCTGCTTCCCAAACCTTTTCCCTTGGGAGTAGTTGTTGTTGGGCCTCCTAAAGGAACCTCCCCTCTTGAAAGGCGGACCTCTAGGTGCAAAACTCTTCCCTCGGTTCTGTGGAAATGATCCTTTGTGACTTCCTTTCTCAATGACTGCCCTCTTCACACACTCTTCAGCAACCCTACACTTGTTCACCAACTCGGAGAAAGTCCTAATCTCCATTGGCCCCACCGAACCAAAAATATCGCTCTGGAGTCCCCCTTCGTACTTAACACACTTCCATTCCTCATATTCCACCAGAGTCCCTTGACACATACGAGAGAATCTGAACAGCTCCTCAAACTTGTCAGTATACTCAGATACGGACATAGTACCCTGCTTCAGCTGCAACAATTCAAGCTCTTTGGCCGTCCTAGCAGAAGTCGGAAAGTAATTCTTATAGAACTCCTCTTGGAAGACATCACAGGTGATATAATCATCACCCTGCTGCAGGAGGCATCGGATTCCTTGCCACTAATGCGACGCTTCACCAGTGAGCAAATAGGTAGCGAACTCCACACGCTGCACTTCAGGTACCACCTGCGCTTGCAGTGCTCGATCCATAGCCTGAAACCATGTATCGGCTTCAGTCGGGCTAGTAGTTCCCTTGAACTTCGGGGGATTAACCTTCAAAAAGTTTGCCAGTGTCATCGGGCCCTGAACTCCACCTCTGTCATTACCATGGTTGTTCATCTGTTGACCAAGAGCATTAGCAGTGGCTTGCATAGCAGCAGCCATATTCTCCAACGCAGTCATAAAGTTCACCGGGTTATTAATGTTAGTCTCCGGCGCACGAGCATTAGTACGACCTCTCCCACGACCTTTACCGCATACACGAGACGCCATCTGGTTCCTATACACACCAAACAATTGATATTAAGTTGATCAGTCTCAATATCGGAAGTCTAGTGCTTCAAAGTCCCAAATGCATGCTCATGAACGTTTATGCCGATTATATCAAGCAGATATACTAATAGCAGATAACACACACACAGAGAATGCACAGAAGCATAGTCAGTCCATTCCTTAGGCTCTACAGGAACGAACTGCTCTGATACCATAATGTAACACCCTACCATACAGAGTCTTATGCTTAAGTCATAATTCAGAGATGGCAAGGTATTACGACCTCTAAAACCAAAAATTTAGTACGTATAGTAGTATGAATAATTGATTATAACTAGGAGCCTTTGTAAAAAAAAAAAAGGGGTAAACAAAAACCGTAACTTGAACGCACAACACTCCGATCGATAACGTAACGAGCAAAGGATAAGCTAGCGCAAGATCATATATATATAAAGTAGTGTCAAAAATAGGAATATCAAGACTCAAAATCTGGCTGCGAAGATAACCGGTCCGAGCATAGCAATATATACATATAATAAAATAAGGAAAACCCCAAAGAAAACCCAAAGGGACACAAATACAGAAATCTAATCTCCAAAATCCCCTCTAGAAGGAGTCATCACAGTTTATATTATTTAATGGAGATAAAAGTATCTAAACAAGATATTTGAACCAAAACAGAGCCCCGAGAACAAAGATCTTCGCTAATCCGGAAGTCTCTAGCATGCCTTAACGAGAAGCCTCGTGTCCTGCATCTGAAAACCACAAAATCCGCATGGGTGAGAACCAGAGGTCCCCAGCATGGTAACAGCTTCCACATATATAATACATAATAATGGAGGAAAACCGAAGGCAATCATAGAACTTCCTCCAGATAATATCAAAGCTTATAAACAAACTAAATCGTAAGTGGCAACTGACTAAAGATCCTTCAGTCTAACTAATACTTCCCTTTCCAATTCCTTCAGACCTCCCAACCACCAGCAGGAGTATAAATATAGCAAACACAGTTACATCAGACAAGAGATTTACAAATAGGAACAGATAAGGCATTTAGACAATTAGCAAGTAATATGCAATCAAATAGGCAATCTCAAACAATTCTTGTAGTATGCTTATGATGCAGGCCTTTCCCTAGTGGCTGATGATATCATCTGTCGGTTATAGAGCCAGCCCGACAAGTCCTGGTAGCAAACCATTGAACTGTCCCTCTGTCGCGCATCCCTAACTCGAGTTATACTCATCATAAACTTGATCATAATCATGATCCATATCCATCACCCTCACTGGTGAATATTTACGGGGGCGAGCTCATCCGGACCTTTCACAGTGCTCGGCCACACTTACGACATAGGGTCAAAAGAGCTTTGAGTCTCAACCTGAAGCACGTGGTGGCTAGCCACTACTTCCTCCCAGGGAAACCCTCATCTCCGATGGTGGAAGTGCAACATTCACAATTCATTTAACAGCATATATGCATTTATACTTAGCCATAATCATGGCTCCGCCGTAACACGACAATAATCTAGCCATCCGGCTCACGGTTAATTCCATAAATAGCCAATTCATTAACAATTACGGCCCTTCGGCCTATGGCACAACAAGCACTTCCACCGCCATCCTCCGCATCTCACATAATCATCTTTGATCCTCAATGATCATTCATTTTTCTCCTCGCTTCACTCGCAAGTTACCACATTCACTAGCCCTTTTTCTCATGCTAGGCATATCATAATAATTTAAGACATAAGTGGTGAGATCGGAGGCTTAGAAGTATGAAATTTGGCTTTTAAAACTCAAAAATCAACTTTGGGATGAAAACAGAGCCACGCGTACGCGCACGCGTGGATGGCCTTAAAACTCATTGACGCGCAACCGTCATACGCGCGAACGCCCGGATTGAAAATTATCCAAACGACGCGCAAGCGTCAGCCACGCATACGCGTGGGTGCTCTTGCGCCCCAGGCACAAAACTGGCACAACTCTGGCACAACTCTCGGGAAAATGGCTGGGCATTTGGTGCAGCGCACCGACGCGCCCGCGCACACCACGCGCACGCGTGGATGGTGCTTTCTCGAAGAACGGCACGTATGCGCCAAGTGCGCCTACGCGCGGGGGGGTCATTTTGCTAAAAATTTTCTAAGTTAAAAGCTGCAGAATTTACAGATTCAACCCCCAATCTTCCGACGAACATAACTTTCTCATTTTAAATCATTTTTCACCCGTTCTTTGAACGGCATGGACATCCCGGATCCAATTTCATTTCTAAATAGATTTGGTATAAATCAAAACTCCGTAGTCCAAGTTATGTCCCGTCAAAGTATGCCCAAAAGTCGTGTTTTCATACAAAACCATAAAGTGCCATTTTCAAAACAAGCCACTTTCAACTCTTTTCAAAATCAATCAAAACATGCCAATTTCATCCCTTTTCTTTGAAATCAATCAAAATGTACCAAAATCAACATCAAGCCATCCTCAACTCACACATTGACATTTTACCAAATTTTCCAAAATCACCATCCAACCCTTTTAACACTTCTCAATCAAATGGCTAAAGAACAAACACAATATCATGTCATACATCCTCCCTCACCCCAATTTCCAATAATACCATTTCCAATCAACCATCATTATACATAATCAACATCATACTCACCATCAACATGGTATCACCCATCAATTCAACCTCAATCATCCATCAAGCATATATCACAACATGCATTTCTCATATATCACACAATCAAGGCATCAATATTCATAATCACATATATGATCACATCATATATCTTAACCATTCAACAACATCAACAATTCAATGCCTATCTTAGGACCTCTAGCCTAAGTATTTCCTACCACATTACTATTAGATACGGGAAACCGAAACCATACCTTAGCCGATTTCCCACGCTCAACCGGAGCACTTCCAAACTTGTCCACAAGCTCTCAAGGTATCAACACCTCCAAGAACATATTTTATCACACACCAAGCTTTCCAAAATCACCAATCAAGCTCCAATATTCACATATACATAACCTAAGCCATAATCATCATATCCATACACAACATCTCAATACCCAAACATCATAGAATAACAAATTACACTAGGGTTGAGAATATTACCACACCCAAGATCCAAGGAGACAAGATTAACCTTCTCCTTCAAGAGAGTTGGGTCCTATAACATCAAAGAACCCAAAATCTCAACATTTTTGCTCATGAAACTCGAAATCAAGGCTGGAAATTCGAAGAGAAAAATGTAGCTTACCTCAAGATTGATTGTATGGGTTTTGTAGAGCTCTCCGCGGTGAATGCGTGGCCGCAAACGGTGTGGCAATCGGAGCTCTAGATCAAAAGTTATGGTAGTTTGAAGATCAAGTGAGAGATAGAACTTTAGAGAGTGTTCTTCCCTTCCTCTCCACCATTTCAGCGTGAATGAGAGTGTTGTGAGGAGAGAGAGTGCTGAAAACTAGGATTTTGTTTAGTTTAGTTGGGCCAAGGGCCCACTTTGGGTCCGGTTGGACCGGTTTGGCCCGTTCAGTCCAAACTTTGTCCGTTTTCTATAAAATTGGTACCGAAATTCTCGTCTCAATTTCCTCTATCATATTAAGCCATAAAAATAATATTTTTGACTTTCTAGAATAAATTCTCATTTATGGGTTAATTAGTCGTTAATTAACCGGGTCTTACAAAACAAGCTCTCAATTGATCCAAAAGAATACAAAAGTCATAGAAAAAGACAACTCAATCATTAGTAATTTCTCAAGGATAAATCCTTGACTAAGAACTCTGATAGAGACAATGAGAGGATAAACGATGCACTAATTTAAAATGAATCAAGCTGACTTACATAAGAAGGATATTCACAAAAGAAGAGAAACCAAGATCAATGGTAATGTTCACAAGATGTAAAAGATTAGTTAAAAACAAAGTCAAGTATGACATCCATAGAAACAAAGACTTACGGAATTAGTCCATGCTAGAAAGGAAAGTGGTGCACGAAATTGTGATCACATTAATGTAGTACTCTTTGTTATTGTATGGAATCATTATTATGGCTCTTTACTATGTGTGGACACAACTCCGTTCAACTAACCAGCAAGTGTACTGGGTCGTCCAAGTAATAAACCTTACGTGAGTAAGGGTCGATCCCACAGAGATTGTTGGCTTGAAGCAAGCTATGGTCACCTTGCAAATCTCAGTCAGGCGGATTTAAACATGATACTTTATTAGATTAAAATAAATAATAAAAGGAATAGAGATACTTATGTAGATTCATTGGCAGGGATTTCAGATAAGCGAGTGGAGATGCTTTTCGTTCCTCTGAACCTCTGCCTTCCTGCTATCTTCATCCAATCAGTCTTACTCCTTTCCATGGCTGGCTTTATGTGATACATCACCACTGTCAATGGCTACTTTCGGTCATCTCACGGGAAAATGATCCAATGCCCTGTCACGGCACGGCTAATCGTCTGGAGGCATCACCCTTGTCAATGGCTTCATCTTATCCTCTCAGTGAATAATATGCTCACGCA
>NC_029790.2:92099112-92102664 GCF_000816755.2 Arachis ipaensis
AAAACGTGATCACAGGATCAAAATACGACCAAAGATGCCTAATACAATAGTAAGAGGTCCTATTTATAATAAACTAGTCACTAGGGTTTACATGAGTAAGTAACTGATGCATAAATCCACTTCCTGGGCCCACTTGGTGTATGTTTGGGCTGAGCCTGAGTGTTGCACGTGCAGAGGCCATTTGTGGAGTTGAACGCCAGTTTCTGTGCCAGTTTGGGCGTTCAACTCTGGTTTTGGATCCTTTTCTGGCGCTGGACGCCAGATTTGGGCAGAAGGCTGGCGTTGAACGCCATTTTACATCGTCAATTCTTGGCCAAAGTATGGACTATTATATATTGCTGGAAAACCCTGGATGTCTACTTTCCAACGCAATTAGAAGCGCGCCATTTCGAGTTCTGTAGCTCCAGAATATCCACTTTGAGTGCAGGGAGGTCAGAATCCAACAGCATCAGCAGTCCTTCTTCAACCTCTGAACTGAACCAAGGTCACATAGAGCCTTAAAGATCATGGTGCCTATGGTACAGGGTATTATGAACTTTCCAGGATCCTGTCTCTTCTGACGCAATGTCAGTTGATCCAGATCACTTTGATGAACAAGGGAGGTTCAACTTCCCATGTATCAATGCCAAATAATTTGGCATTCAGCTTCATGATTGCACCAAGAAACTTGGTAGTTTGCTCTTCAGTAACATCCTCATTCTCTTCAGAAGAGGAATACTCATCAGAGCTCATGAAGGGCATAAGGAGGTTCAATGGGATCTCTATAGTCTCTAGATGAGCCTCAGAGTCCCTTGATTCCCCAGAGGGAAGCTCCTTATTGATCACTGGACGTCCCAGGAGGTCTTCCTCCTTGGGATTCACGTCCTCGAAAAAGAGTTAGTGATTTTTGAAAATAGTTTTTGAAAAATGTTTAGTAATTTTTTTTTCGAAAATTTTTTTGAATTCAAAAATAAAAAATAAAAATAATTAGTTAATTAAAAAGAAATTTTTGAAAAAGAGGGGAGATATTTTCGAAAATGAGAGAGAGAGAGTTAGTTAGGTAGTTTTGAAAAAGTTAAGAAACAAACAAAAAGTTAGTTAGTTAGTTGAAACAAATTTTTAAAAGATAAGAAGTTAGGAAGTTAGAAAAGATATTTTTAAAAGATATTTTTAAAAGATATTTTTTTGAAAAAGATAAGATAAGAAGATATTTTTGAAAAGATATGATAGAAATTAGTTTTGAAAAAGATTTGGTTTTTAAAATCACAATTAATGACTTGATTCATAGGAATTCACAAGATATGATTCTAGAACTTAAAGTTTGAATCTTTCTTAACAAGCAAGTAACAAACTTCAAATTTTTGAATCAAAACATTAATTGATTATGTTATTTTCGAAAATTTGGTATAAAAATAAGAAAAAGATTTTTGAAAAATCTTTTTGAAATTTTCGAAAATAACTAATAATTTTGAAAAAGATTTGATTTTTGAAAAAGATTTTGAAAAAGATAAGATTTTCAAATTGAAAATTTGATTTGACTCATGAGAAACAATTTGATTTTAAAAATTTTTTTGAAAAAGTCAACTCAATTTTCGAATTTGATGAGAGAAAAAAAAAAGGGAAAGATATTTTTTTGCTTTTTGAATTTTTATGATGCAAGAGAAAAACACTAAAAGGATGCAGTGCATGAAATTTTTAGATCAAAACAATGAATGCATGCAAGAATGCTATGAATGTCAAGATGAACACCAAGAACACTATGAATGTCAAGATGAACATCATAGACACAATTTTGAAAAATTTTTAATGCAAATAAAACATGCAAGACACCAAACTTAGAATTCTTTAATGCTTAGACACTAAGAATTCAAGAATGCATATGATAAACATGAAAAGACACAAAACAAAAAATCATCAAGATCAAACAAGAAGACTTACCAAGAACAACTTGAAGATCATGAAGAACACTATGAATGCATGAAATTTTCGAAATATGCAAGATGCACATGCAATTGACACCAAACTTATGATTTGACTCAAGACTCAAACAAGAAACAGAAAAATATTTTTGATTTTTATGATTTTCTAATTTTTTTGGATTTTTATTTTATATTTTTCGAAAATAATTTTGAAAAAGGAAAATAAGGATTCCAAAATTTTTAATATGAATTCCAGGAATCTTGCCATGTTAGTCTAAAGCTTCAGTCCAGGAATTAGACATGGCTCACTAGCCAGCCAAGCTCCAGTCCAAAACACTAGACATGGCCAATGGCTAGCCAAGCTTTAGCATGTAAATCAGAAACAGTAGCAGGTGGATTAACTCCAACTAGCTTGCTCTTGATAACAAATTGCTGCCTCAGTCCAAATAAATTTAGACATGGCTTTACAGCCAGCCAGGCTGCACATAGTAAAGTCCAGAAATGTGAATTTAACATAAAAACTAATGAAAACATCCCTAAAAGTGACTAGATCCTACTAAAAACATACTAAAAACAATGCCAAAAAGCGTATAAATTATCCGCTCATCAGAAAGATATGAGCCCAATATTTTCAAAAGAACAACAATTGCATAAGCAAATGTATCATGCTAAATTAAATTTAATTAAAAATGAATTAGGCAACAATTGCCAAACGAAGATCAACCGGAATAAAGGCGAAAAATCTTTTCTCTCCAGAATTTTGAAAAATACCTAAATACATAATCACATAAAGATATGCATTGGAACTGTAGCAAAATTATTAGAAAGTCAAATTGTATTTAAAGTAAGTGCAATCACGTAAACTAGTAAAAAGTACAGGTGAGGTATTAGAAATAAATAATTGGAAAATTGTATAAGAAATTTTCAAAGTTTCATATATAGATAAGTGTATATCAAATCAACAGCAATTTTATAAAAATTTCAAAATTGGTTGTAATTTCTGTCAAATAGGAGAAAAACAAAATCAAAATTTCTTTAATAATGGACTCAGAACAAGGACTTAAAGGGCACAGTGCATCAAGACAGTTCAAAAGTATATTAAAGAACACATGAATCAAGAAGAATTTAAACAGAGAAAGATAGATATAACAAGAATTTCAAACAAGCATATGCAATTAGAATCAAACAAGAATGCATATGAATAGAGGAATAGGGTTGAAAAATAAACTACTTTTCAAGAGGATTAGCAAACAAGAACTTCAAGTTAGGCTATGAAAGAACAAGTCGACTCGAATAGAATTCAAGACACATAATTGAATAACCTCGAGAAATAGTTTCTAACGTTCCCAAAACCCGCGATTCGCTTTACCCAAAACTCGCATATCATCTATGATAACCCATTAGTGCTTTCATATACATAATTCACAAGTATTAAGCCGGCCAAACTTAATATCAGGAATTATGCAACGCAAGACTAATGGCATTAATCAATAGACCGTCAATTGCATAAAGCTCTAATTCTCGTCATTCGACAAGACTATTGCATGACAGACACTCAGAGTATGCAATTGAAGCATAGTCGGTCCATTCCTCAGGCTCTACAGGAAAGACCACTCTGATACCATAATGTAACACCCTAACTATCAAAAGTCAC
>NC_029790.2:92102814-92109136 GCF_000816755.2 Arachis ipaensis
ATACAAAAATATCGTCTGACAGAAAATAAATAATATCTTCTGAACTTCGTCGTCTGTAACCTGAAAAGAGAAGATCTGTAGGGGAGTGAGAACATCATCCTCGAAAGGGTTCTCACTTTAGTGTTGCAGAATTACTATAATAGGATACGGGAGATAAGATCGTTACAGTGATTAATAACTGCCTTATGCATCTTTTCAAAAGCAAATGTTTACTATAAAATAATAATCTGAAATCTTTTCTAAAAGAGGAACTGCTCATTTCTTAAAAATTCAAAAGCCTTTCAAAAGGTTTATCTATGTTGAGCCAGATTAATTTTTTCATAATTTTCCAAACTAGAAACACAACCGAAACCAACCATTGGCCCATCTCATAATCAACCACGGCCCTAGGCCCAAACAATCCAACAGCAGCCAATCCACCACAATCCAACAGAGTTTTAGTCACAAACACAAGTAGGAAGCTCAAGCACAAACAAGCAGTTACATCAAGTAGAGCAATTAGCAATTAAACACAATTAATCACATAGGCAAACCAAGTACAATATGCACACCCAAACAATGTCACATAGATGCAAATGATGAATGCCTGTCCTAGTGGCTGATGATATCATCTGTCAGTTATAAAGCCAACCCGACAAGTCCTGGTAGCTAACCATTAGACTGTCTCTCTGTCGTGCATCCCCAACTCGAGTTATTCACAATCATAATCATAATTTATATCCAACACCCTAACTGGTGTATATTCACAGGGGAGAGCTCATCCGAAACTTTCACAGTGTCCGGCCACACTTACGACATAGGGTCAGTAGAGTATCGAGTCTCAACCTGGAGCACATGGTGGCTAGCCACTGCTTCCACCCAGGGCAACTCGTATCTCAGATAATTGGAAGTACAATAATCACAATATCAATAACTCAACATATATGCATTTATTCTCAGCCATGAATCAACATTCATCTTAGCCATCTGGCTTAAATTCATAATTCATAGTCAGCCATCCGACTCATAACATATTCCATAATCAGCCATAATTCATTATCATACACAGCCATTCCGGCTCATAACAAAATAGCACTTCCACCATCCAACATCATCAAATTCATAACATCATCATTCAAGCCATAAATCACTTTTTCTCAATTCACTTCACGTTGAAATCAAATTTCAACTCTTTTCAGCCTTGGCTTTAAAGTTCCCATTCCTCAAATCATCTCAGGCTCATAAGCCACTTTTACTCAAGTAAATTCCCTTTTTAAAAAAACAAAGACACCCTCGGCATCTTGGTGCACGAAATTGTGATCTCAGGCAACGGCGCCAAAAACTCTGTACGCACGTCTTAATAAATCGTTTTTCATTCACAACTTCGATACAACTAACCAGCAAGTGCACTGGGTCATCCAAGTAATAAACCTTACGTGAGTAAGGGTCGATCCCACGGAGATTGTTGGTATGAAGCAAGCTATGGTCATCTTGTAGATCTCAGTCAGGCGGATATCAAATGGTTATGGAGTTTTCAGAAATAATAATAATTAAACAGAGAATAAAGATAGAAATACTTATGTATATCATTGGTGAGGATTTCAGATAAAGGTATAGAGATGCTTTCATCCCTCTGAACTTCTGCTTTCCTGCTGTCTTCATCCAATCAGTCATACTCCTTTCTATGGCTGGCTTTATGTAAGGACATCACCATTGTCAATGGCTATTTTTCATCCTCTCTGTGAAAATGGTCAGATGCGCTGTCACTGCATGGCTAATCATCTGGAGGCATCACCGTGGTCAATGGCTGCATCCTATCCTCTTGTGAAAATGGTCCAAATGCTCTGTCACAGCACGGCTAATCATCTGAGGTTCTCGATCATACTGGAATAGGATTCACCCTCCTTTTGCGTCTGTCACTACGCCCAGCACTCGCGAGTTTGAGGTTCGTCACAGTCATTCAATCCCAGAGTCCTACTCGGAATACCACAGACAAGGTTTAGACTTTCTGGACTCTCATGAATGCCGCCATCAATTTAGCTTATACCACGAAGATTCTGACTAAGAGATCCAAGAGATACTCATTCAATCTAAGGTGGAACGGAAGTGGTTGTCAGGCACGCGTTCGTGGGGGAATGATGATGATTGTCACATTCATCACATTCATATTGAAGTGGAATGAATATCTTAGAAGAGGAATAAGTTGAATTGAATAGAGAAACAGTAGTACTTTGCATTAATTCATGAGGAACAGCAGAGCTCCACACCTTAATCTATGGAGTACAGAAACTCTACCGTTTGAAAATACATAAGTGAAAGGTTCAGGCATGGCCGAATGGCCAGCCCCATGATCTAAGAACCAGACGGCCCAAGATGTCTAATACAATAGTAAACAGTCCTATTTATACTAAACTAGTTACTAGGGTTTACAGAAGTAAGTAATTGATGCATAAATCCACTTCCGGGGCCCACTTGGTGTGTGCTTGGGCTGAGCTTGAATGTTGCACGTATAGAGGCTCTTTCTGGAGTTGAACGCCAGGGTGTAACGTATTTCTGGCGTTCAACATTGGTTTGTGACGTGTTTCTGGCGTTTAACTCCAGATAGCAGCGTAGAACTGGCGTTCAATGCCCTTTTACATCGTCTAAACTCGGCCAAAGTATGGACTATTATACATTGCTGGAAAGCCCTGGATGTCTACTTTCCAACGCAATTAGAAGCGCGCCATTTTAAGTTCTGTAGCTCCAGAAAATACACTTTGAGTGCAGGGAGGTCAGAATCCAACAATATCAGCAGTCCTTCTTCAACCTCTGAATCTGATTTTTGCTCAAGTCCCTCAATTTCAGCCAGAAAATACCTGAAATCACAGAAAAACACACAAACTCATAGTAAAGTCCAGAAATATGAATTTAACATAAAAACTAATGAAAACATCCCTAAAAGTAACTAGATTCTACTAAAAACATACTAAAAACAATGCCAAAAAGCGTATAAATTATCCGCTCATCACATCTTCTTTCCAAACTTCCAAAACCATGGCAAATTATAGATTTATTTTGAAATATTCAAAATCACACATCCAACAACGGATTTTATAACAAAAGTCCCTCGACAGAGTCTCAAGTCTTTAGGGGAGAATAACATACTCATTTCCTTAAATTCGCTTAAAACCTTTAAAATCTTGGTTTTCTGATTTGAGTTATAAAAATAGGATCTAAGCCAAACTGAGTCGTATAATCAATTACTCCTTTCAAAACCATTCCCTTTACTTAAACAAAACCAGCTTCAACCTCATGATTAATTCTACAGCATTTCAAACTGCTCAAAAATTATTTTAGTCTTGCAAGAATTCAGAATTCAAAGAGTACGTAAAACTTTTCCCAAAACATTTTAAAATGAAACTTGTCAATAGACGTTCAGGCCCTTTCAAAGTCACTGAAACTCCTCCAATTGAAACCCTCAAGTCAAATTCAAAGACATAACCCTTTTCACATTTAAAACAGTCTTAAAACATAAGTTTCATATAAATAACTTGCTCCCAAAAGAGATACAATACTTTTCTTAAGAAACAAGACTAAATCACAATTTCCTTTTCAATGATTCATTTCAAAAGCATAAGTCATCCCTTTCTTAATAATTCAAATAAAATAGTAGAAGTCTTTAACTCATAATTTTCCGAATAACATTTCAATAAAGTCCCAGATTCTCTCGGAATTTCGACAGCACCTCCCCTAAAACTTGGACTCTGCCACCCTTTCCGGGTCCCATCCAAACAGATCCACAATCCTTTTCAACGGTTAAAAACCAAAAATCAGTTCAAAAGCAAACTGAATCCAACATTCACCTCATTTTCATATCTCAAGGAAATTGTCTCAAGTTCAAATCATTATCAACCGATTAAACTCATTTTCAAAACTTTAAAGGGACAATTCGGCAACAATCCATTTATCAAAACCAAACAATAACCCAATCAAACATATAATCATATTCATCCAAAATAGCCAGGCAATACATAAGACTTATACAATTACTGAAAAGCATATAATTCTCACATCAGTATCCATTTATACAATTCCAAATTATAAAATCAAAATTTTAGAAAAACCCCTACCTCGACACGTTGAAACCACAACCAAAACTCGTTAACTAACTCCTTTCGTCTCGACCCAAATCGACTGCAACCAACACCTCAGCTCCACTTGCTTTCTCGATAATCACAACCACTCTAATCGCAACATATAATAATCAGGACTCGACCCCACGTTACCAAAACTCATATTCATTAACCAAACACAACAGAATACTAACGCGAGGCTTTTTGAAACATAGTTATTTACCGAAATAACAAAATGAGGCAGCTGCGATTCCGAACCGACCCGACAACAGCTCTGGTAGCGGCCAGAAGCTTCGGTGGATCAACTATAATAACCACGCAGCATCAAAACCTTTTCGAAATCCAAAAAGACAGAAACCTCAATTAAAACCCTTACCGGCAGAGTTTTCCGTCGACGGCAGCGGGGTTTTGGGCGGCAGGAGTGGCGGCAGTTCCGACGGAGGCGACGNNTCTTTAAAAATACCTTTCAATTATAATTTATTAATTTATTTCCATTCAAATACTAATTTAGTAAAACTCAGAGATAAGTAAATCAACTCTCTTTTATTTATAAAATAAAGTTAAAATTAAGAACTCTAAATTAAAAATAAGAATTATTCTACTTATATACGAAAATCTCTAAAAATATAATCTTAATTAAATATGTTAAATCATAAATAATTTATCAATAACTTTTCAAAATTCAGGGACTTACATCAGACTAGAGAATACTATGGGAAACGAAAAAAAATATTTACTTGAACTTTTACTCTTTTAAATATTAGGAGGATAATTATAAAGATGGATCAAGACTCTCAATCTATGAAAAACAGACACGGACATGGAATACGATATGACACGGGACATAGCGACACACCAATTTAAAAAAAATTGTCGGATACAGAGACACACATATATAAATAGTATATTAATTAATATTAAACCAATAACTATTTTCAAAAACAACCATATGATATGCATTCTTTCAAAAGTGTATAGGTATTCAAAAGATAAAATCATAAACTCTTATGTCTTAATAGAATTAGTAAGAGTTTTGTACATCACATGCACACAAAAAACGTTATGTAAAATCATACAATTTTTCTATCATATATGGTTAATATCTTTATCTTTAAAAAAATTAGTCTTTCCAACTTTGCTTCATTAAGAGAAAGGTGGACAACTTCAAAGACACCATTTTCTTCATCAATTGATGAAAAATCATCTCCGACAATATTCCACATCATAGTTTCTCCTTTATTGTATTGTGGAGTTTTTATTGAAAGAAGACAAAGATTAATATGGACAAATACTAAATTTTCTGCACATTTAAGCTTAAATTTGTTTCTTTTTAGGAATGGATAAAGGAATAAGTGCTCCAATTCCTTTCACAACAAGAAGATGAAGATGTTTGTCCTAGTAGTTTAAGAGCAATTGTTTGAAGAAGTTTTGTTTTATCACCATGAATTAGCCATCAAGATTTTGCATCGAATATGCCTCTATCATTTAAGGAGCATAATCATCAAAGATACTTCTACTATAAAAAAAGCTTACAAATTTAATGTTTATTTTTTTGCTATGTTTTTTCATCAGAAAAATACCTCTTTAAATATTTAACTCTCTCGTTAGTAATCTCAATATCTTGACGAAGAAAAACTCATGTAGAGTCTTCTCTCAACTATTAATGATACTTATATAATTAGTGGTTAAAAAAAATTAGTATAATTCAATTATTTTCACTTATAAATAAAAGTTATAAACTATAAAGGTAAAGAGTTACCTTGGATTCAATGAATGTGCTAAACAATGAAGGGGTGTGTTATTTTTTGTCCATCTTTGAACTAATATTGAATGTACAACATTGTAGTAAATTAATATATTTAAAAACAATATTACAACAATTTATTAAAAATAAAGATAAATTAAATAAAAATCTAACAAAAATGTTCTAAATCGGAAGAACTAAAAAAAGAATTTTTGAAGAATTTTAATAAAGAATTAATAACAACTTTTAAATTTCTTGTTCTCCTAATAATAAACCTAATAAAATTCATGAATGAATTCACACCCTCCAAGGTCATTTCCTTGCCTCCAAAGTCCAAATCCTCATTAACCATAGTCAAGAACAAACCCTTGGTAAAGCTAGTCATCATTGCCATCTATATTTGGTTAGACAAAGCTTTAGATGTTTGACCAGTGAATCAATATTTAATTTGACCGGCGGGTCGCCAAATTTAAGTTATTATTATTTA
>NC_029790.2:92109656-92122803 GCF_000816755.2 Arachis ipaensis
TCAACATTTATTGAAAGAGACTAATAATCTAACTATTACACTAACCCAAGGTTCTTATCTCATTCCTATTTTTCATTGAACTCCAACCAAACCGTTTTGGAATTGTCCACGAAAGCCCAATTCATACGTCCAAGACTCAGAACAGTCCACAAAGACCCAATCTAAGGTGTAGGAATGAAAGTAGTATATGCGAAGGCCCAATATGGGACTTACAATTTGTCCATCAGTTTATCACATGCTCAACCAAAGAAAATACATATTCTCCAAAAAAAAAAAAAAATCTAGAAAAAGGATCAAGTGATCAACTCCTAAACTTGCTTCAGCTAATTGGCGAAATTACACGAATCATAAATAGAGATGAGAATCAATTTTTATGAAAAGAGATTCCTTCCCGTCTTGGTCCTTTTTTTTTTTTTCATTTAATAAAATGTCCCATATTTTTGCCTCATCTTTATTATAGGTCTTCATTTATTTCTTTTTATACAAAAACAAATATCCATAAGTATTTAAGGATATTAAGATTAAAAAAATTTTAAAAAAATTATGACAACTATAATAAAATTTAATATAATTCCATCAAATATAGAGAATCAAATGTATATATATATATATATATATGAGAATTTAAGTAAATTTTTTTTTACGAAAATTTCGTAGATTTTCATAGAACAGGTATCTTAATTTTCATCCCCGACTCTATTTATTTAGGGAACGAATTCCATTTTCGTAGAGATTTTGTAAATTCCTATTATTATCTCTATCACAAATAATTCTGTGAGTGTGAATTTTTTTGCCGTTTTTGACCATAAAACCATTTCTTTTATAACTTATGGAAATTAGAGCTAAGAAGGACAAAATAAGTAGATTAAAGAAGAAAAAAAAATTTTGCTAATGTTTTTTTGTGTAAAAGCTCGAAATTTATTCGGTGGTCTATACATTATGGAGAGGCGAGTGCTAACGTGAGAAAGTATCTTTTTTTCTACATGTGAGAAAGATGTGTGGATTTTAGAGTGCTTGATGTGTGGCAGTGCCATGTTGGCACGCACTGACAGTGACTTGGAAGGAGCAGAAGTTGTCGAGTAGTGGGTTAATTAAAGGTGTTAGAATATGGGATCTTTTTTAAATAAATAATTTAATTGTTTTATTTACCGATGTATTTAATTTGTAGCTTATTTACCAATTTCACAACGTTATATATCTTGTTTATAGTGTACATGAGATAAACCACGTTCCACATTGCATATATCACGTTTGCACATGTGTTGTGGCACAAGGCTTATCTGGTTTACATTGTAAATGAGATATGCTCAAAGTCAATTCGTTTACAGTGTAAATGAGATAAGTCTGATCCGCACTTATATAAGGAAGTCGTTTATAGCATGAGGAATGTCACTTTCATTCACTCTTACGCTTCCTTTCACTTTCTTTTGGATATTTTTTTTTATATTCTTGAGACACTTGGACATTATGGCGCGCAGATGCATAAGATGATGACATTAAGCGCCTAAATGTGACGTGGCATATCACTAGCGACTTCCGTGTTAGTGTTTTTATATAAGACTAGAATAGATGTTGCTTTAGTAACATAAAATAGGTTAGTTGCCAGATTAAATTTCAAATATGTCATCTATTAAATAGAATTTTTACTGAAATATTTTATATTTTAATAGAGGCTTTGCTTACTATTCCCTAGTCGAGTTAGCCACACTCTCGTACCACCGGATGTTATTCTCCCTTACTTGAGGGAGGCTGGGTTTGGCAACACGATGGAGCTTAAGGACTTTGTGTTTGACAATACCCTGATTACTATATTCATGGAGCATTGAAATCTAGAGACCCACACTTTTCACCTGCCTTGGGTTGAGTGCACCATCACCTTGCAGGATATTATGTACCACCTTGGGTTATGCATCAATGGAAAGCTTGTGGATGGGTACTTGCGTGACTTCCAAACATAGTACCAGCACCCAACGTTAGAGTGGGTAGAGGAGCTCTTCGGTGCTAGGCCTCCACATACTCAGCAGATCCAGCCACCCTCCGACAATACGCGAGGTGTTACTTCCTATTGCAGATCGGGGGTTAACTGATAATAGATATGTCAAACAATCAGGTCCATATCAGGTGGCTTCCATTGTTGGCCGACTTCAAAAGGTGTGATAAACCCCTATTTTATGATTCATCTTGTGCTCAATTAAGTGTTTTTATCAATTCTTCACCCACTTATTCATACTAATTGCATGGTTTTACAATTTCCTTCCTGATTTTGTTCTATGATTGAAAACATGTTTCTTTGGTCTTAATTTAGCTAATCTTAATCCTCTCTTATTACCATTCGATGCCGTGATATGTGTGTTAAGTGATTTTAGGATTTATAAGGCAGGAATGGCTTAGAGGATGGAAAGGGAGCATGCAAAAGTGGAAGGAATACAAGAAACTGAAGGAACTGCTAAAGCTGTCTAGACTGACCTCTTGGTACTAAATTGACCATAACTTGAGCTACAGAGGTCCAAATGAGGTGATTCCAGTTGCGTTGGAAATCTAACATCCGAGGCTTCGCAATAATATATAATTTGTCATAGCTGCCCTGAAGCCAGGTGACGCGCACGCGTAGATCACGCGGATGCGTGACTTGGCAAAAATTCATTCCACGCGAACGCGTGGACGACGCCCTCGCGTGACTTTGCAGCGACCTGTACGTAGGGCTGTTTTTGATCCAGTTTTCAGTCCAGAAAACACAGATTAGAGGCTATAAAGTGGAAGAATCAATCCATTCATTAATACAACATATTAGAACATTCATAATTAATAATTTTAGGTTTAGATGTAGTTTTTAGAGAGAGAGGCTCTCTCCTCTCTCTTAGGATTAGGATTTAGGATTTCTATTATGATTAGGCTACTTCTCTTCAATCACAGGTTCAATGTTCTTTTAATTTATTTTATACTTTTATTTATTCTATTACTTTAATTGTTATTTATCTTTTCAATTTGGCTTATGAACTTCATGTTAGAGTTGATTTCTTTATTTAATATAATTTGAGCGTATTTCAGATTTAAGATTTCTTTCTTTTATTTATGTTATTGCTGCTTCTAATCTGAAGGTATTTTTATTCGAGTAGATCTTCTCCCTTTTTGCTTTGGTTAAGTAATTGGTAACACTTGAGTTATCAAACTCAGCAGTTGATTGAGATTTGGGAATTACTGATTGATTTGGATCGCTCTAAAGCTAGTCTTTCCACAGGAGTTGACTAGGACTTGAGGATCAAATTAATTAGTCCACTTGACTTTTCTTTATTTAGTAAGGTTAACTAAGTGGGAGCAATAACAATTCTCATCACATTTGATAAGGATAACTATGATGGAATTTCCAGTTCTTATACCTTGCAAGAGATTTTTATAATTATTGATTTATCTTTCTTCCTATTTAAGTTACTTGCTCCCTATTTTAAAAAAAAACCCAAAAATACACCTTTTTCCTTAACCCATAATAAATCATACCTCCCTGCAATTCCTTGAGAAGACGACCCGAGGTTTGAATACTTCGGTTATAAATTTTATTGGATTTGCTTAAGTGACAAATAAGTTTTTGTATGAAAGACAATAGTTATAAATTTTATTGGGTTGGTCCATGCGGGATATAAGTGCTTGAAGAGTAGAGGTGAGACTAGTGATAGAGGCAAATGTGGTATGAAGCTCTGTTTGCCCTTGGTGAATAACACCAATGGTGTTGTCATCCAGTGGAGGTTGGGGTGGATATGGGTTAGGGTCATATAGAGGTGAATGGTGTAAAGGGGCTTGTGAGTATGTTGGTTCAAAGGTGTATTGGGGAGGTGGTTCATAAGCATATGATGGGGCTTGTTGGTAACTACAAGGGGTCCACCATATCTATCATCTTGGTATGCACCTCGGAATGGCTCTTGACCATAGTAATTTAGTGGATGTTGGTTGTCACGAAGGGGTCCACCATATCTAATGTCTGGGCATGCATTGTAGGATGGTCGTTGTCCATGGTATCTTGGAAGGTGTTGTTACCGAAAGGGTTGATCAGATCCTTGTGGCTCATTCCATCTTTGATTGTTTCGACCTTGATGCATGTTCCTGTTATAGCTTCCATTCCTTTCAACAACATTAGAACCAAACTTGAAACCAGAGGTGTGAGAATTCATAGTAGCAAAAGAAAATAAAAACAAAAACTAATAAAAAAATTAATGAAAAAATGGCAAGAAAAATAAATTGATATAAAAATTAATATCAAAATGGCGCCGTTGCCGGAGAATTGCAAACGTGTGCCTTATTATTGGTTATTGTAAATAGTTGCTTTTTGCTTGTTTATTTGTTTTTATTTTTGTTTTTATTTTTACTTTTTCGTAAATTAAGAGGTTATTGATTTTTATTTAGTTATTAAAATTTTCGAAAATAATATTCCTTGTTCTTTCTTGATTTTTAAGTTGTTCTTCGTGTTCATCTTGACCTTCAAGTTGTTCTTGGTTGTTTTCTTCGTTTTGATCTAAAAATTTTAAGTTTGGTATCATTTTATTATTTTTCTCTTTCCTCATTAAATTCAAAAATATATTTTCTCTTTATTTTAATTGATTTTTTCGAAAATTACAAAAAAAAATTCAGATTTTTATTTTAAAATTTTTATCTTATCTTATCTCAGTTTTAAATTTCAAAATTCAAATCTTTTTCAAAAATCATATCTTTTTCAAAATCTTATCTTATTTCAAAATCAAATTTCAAATTTCAATATTTAAATTCCAAAATTCAAAATTCAAATTCAAAATTCAAATTTTAAAATTTAAATTTAAAATTTTAAAAATCAAACCTTTTCAAAATTTAAACCTTTTTCAAATCTTTATCTTATATTGTTGTCAGTGTTTCTAGTTTTAGGAGTTTATTTTCATTAATTTTTTTATTAGTTTTTGTTTTTATTTTCTTTTGCTACTATGAATTCTCACACCTCTGGTTTCAAGTTTGGTTCTAATGTTGTTGGAAGGAATGGAAGCTATAACAGGAACATGCATCAAGGTCGGAACAATCAAAGTTGGAAGGAGCCACGAGGATTTGATCAACCCTTTCGGCAACAACACCTTCCAAGATACCATGAACAACGACCATCCTACAATGCATGCCTAGACATTAGATATGGTGGACCCCTTCATGACAACCAACATCCACCAAATTACTATGGTCAAGAGCCATTCCGAGGTGCATACCAAGATGATAGATATGGTGGACCCCTTGTAGTTATCAACAAGCCCCATCATATGCCAATGAACCACCTCCCCAACACACCTTTGAACCACCATACTCACAAGTCCCTTTACACCATTCACCTCGATATGACCCTAACCCATATCTACCCCAACCTCCACTGGATGACAACACCATTGGTGTTATTCACCAAGGGCAAACAGAGCTTCATACCACACTTGCCTCTATCACTAGTCTCACCTCTACTCTTCAAGCACTTATATCCCGCATAGACCAACCCTCTACCTCCAATATTCAACCCTCAAGCTCTAGTGCGCTTCTTTTTCAACCACATAATAATCTCCCCATCCCATCACCACCCTCCATGGAAGAGCACCCACATCCATCAATCCAAGAGCAAGATGATCCCAGTTATGCTATTGATATGAAACAAGAAAAAAGGAATCATCTTTGCGAATCCATACTTCATAAGAAGCTAGAGGAGACCCTACAGATGGAGGTAGTAGAGACCCTTGAAGTTGAAGAAGCGGTGGAAGAATTAGTGAAGGAAGATATAAAGGAGGAGTTCGATTTTGTCTTAGAGCAAGAGGAGGCCCAAAATGTGGAGATAGGAGAGACCCTTGCAGATGAAGGAGTAGTTGAAGGGAGTTGTCATGGAAAGGAAATCATTAAGAATGAGTACAATTTTATACTAAAACAACTGGACAAAGCAGCAATTATTAAAGAGGAAGAAGAGGTTGAAGACTTAGGAGATGCTGAACCTCCATGGGAAAGTCCAGTCATAGAACCTCCTTCCAAGACGTCTGAATTTGATGTTGAAGAGGGTGTATAACCTCCAAGGCATATCATGGTTGAAGACTTTGCAGAGGTTGATCAAGAGATAGAGATTAAAGAAGAGGAAGCACAACCTCCCATGCCCTTGGTAAGCCATAAAGAAGAGGTTGGTTTAGAAGAAAGCTACCAAGAGGAAGATGTTGGAATTGAAGAAGCTTGCAAAGAGGTGGAAGTTGTCAAAGAAGAGCACAAGGGAGTGGAGCTTGAAATCACCTTGCCAAAGTTGTTAGAGACCTCTCCGCCTAAGTCACCATTATCCTTCACAACATTCAAGTGGGTAAAATTCATATCCCTTAGCTTTCTCATCCCACTTGAATATGGTTTACTTGAGACAGATGGTCAACTTAGAGCTCTTTGTGGCATTAAGAGTAAGAGGAAAATGGTTAATGGTAGGAGTTGCCCTGCAAGGTTCAATACGGTTGCACACTTTAAGTTGAAATGCAAGTATTGGTGTAAAGCTCAACTGAATGGGTCTAGGAAGCTGTTTAGATGCCGTAGTGAGAATTCGGATTGCTTACCACCCGGATGGAATCATGATGATCAACTTGAAGACGGGTATAGAATCAAGATTTGGGATCCGGGAATATATGAGGATCAATTTTGGGAGCTCAAAGCTTGTGAAGAACTCCATCAAAGCTTGACAAATTTACCTGGTATTGATAGAGCTTATTGGAAGTCCAAGCATTGGTGGAAGTTTTAAGATGAGTTCAAACACAAGCCTCCATAACAAGGAGCTCATCAAATGTCCAACTTAAGGACTTTAACTAAAAGTGCTAGGTGGGAGACAACCCACCATGGTATGATCGTTCAGTTTCAGTCTTAGTTTTATTTTACTTTATTCTATTTTTATTTTTTTGTTAACGACTCTTCTTATAATCTCTGCATATAGCTGCATATAGCCTGCATTTGCACTTGCATACTAAAAAAAAACGCACGCGACGCGCAAGCGTCGCTGACGCGTCTGCGTCATAGGTGCATTTGAAAGAAAAGAGAATTGAACAGAAAGTCACGCGAGAGCGTGGCTGGAGGCGTGCCTTAGGCACAAACACACCCACGCGAACGCGTCCCTGACGCGTCCACGTCATTCTGAAAAAGAGCCTCCCACGCGACCGTGTCACCCACGCAAACGCGTGGTTCTGCAAAATCGACGCAAAGATGTATATGGCAGCAAGTTATGATGGAGCTGGGCTGGAATGGTGCTGGAAGCACAAGCCCTATCACGCGAATGCGTGCCCCACGTGTCCGCGTCATTTTTCAACAAATGACCATTCACGCGATCGCATGACCCACGCGAACGCGTCACCCTAAATTTTGGCAAAATGCATTCAAAACAGAAAGTTGCACGAATGCACGGCTGCACTCGTGCCAATAGCACAAATCAGGCCACGCGATCGCGTGACCCACGCGTCCGCGTCACCTGAACTTATCATACACCACGCGATCGCGTAGCTCATGTGTTCGCGTCACATGCGACGCACAGATTATCCAGATCAGCGCCAGAATTCCTATCTTTTCTTCTCCAATCCTACTTATCTTTTTATTATCATTCTTTCTTCTTTCTTCTATCTTTTCTTATTCTTTCTTCCTCCTTTCTTACTTTCTTCTTCTGCATCTCTTTAACTTCTCATCCTTCTTCACTTTCATTCTATTTTACTTAATTTATTTGCATACTTTCATTCATTGCATTTTAATTTTGTGCATATTTTTATTTTTTTCTAAATTTATTATTTTTTCATTTGTGTTAAAATTTTCTAATTCAAACTGTTGCATCTTTTCTTGAATTATTCTGGTACTTCATGACTTGTTTTATTCTGACTGGGTTTTATTCTTCATGAGTCAATGCTAATTTTTTTTATGATACTTGTATTCCATTTGCATTGACATGGACTCACACTGTCTTGCATTACCCACACTCTCTTTCCCATTTTTGCAACTTTTGCACTATTGATATGTCATTTGCTTCTACTATTTTTTCACTTACATGTTGTAGCTACCATGTAATTGAGACTCTCATCATTTGGTATTAACCCAACCATATTTTAAATTGTTTCCTATCTTTGTTTTTGGGTTATTTTTCTTCTTTCTCCTCTTCTTTCAGGATGGCCACCGAGGAAGGGAAACGGAAAACCTTTATATGGGACAACAGACAAGTCCATCTGCACAATCTTTGGAGAAAAGCATCAGTTGTAGCAGCCCGTCCACTTGCACATCTCAGCATGCACCGAGGACGGTGCAATCTTTAAGTGTGGGGAGGTTGATACCGATCTCCATGGGTTAGTTATTTTCTTCTCAACTCCAATATTTTATTTTCTTTGTTTGTTCATTGTTGCATTTGTATGTTTGATTGCATATTTGTTTGATTTTGTGCATATTTTACCACCACTTGGTTAAATTAATATTTTCTTTTTCAAGAAACTTTTTATAGCATTTCACTAATTTGAATAAAATTATTGATAAACTTGTTTGAAGGAACATTATACTGGAACACGGTTTAGAGCTCAGACACACAAAAACCTGTGAGATTTTGAGCCTATTTGATTGGTTGCATTTTATCAACCTAAAACCTATTTTGGTGTGTGTTTTTCTCTCTAAAATTGTGATCTTTGTCTTGCTTAATTCTATATTTCCATGGTTTGATGTATGCATGCACTTATATGATTGAGGCACTTGTTTTACTGAGCTTACATACCCATATGGCCTTACCCTTTCATTATCCTTTGCAAACCAATGTTGAGCCTATTATTACCCTTTGTTCTTTACTTTAGCACATCATTAACTCTAAGCGAAAAACAATAATGTCCTTAAATTTGAATTCTTGGTTAGCTTAGACTAGTGAGAGTGCTCATGATTTAAGTGTGGGGAAATTGGGTTTGGAAATGTTTGGTTTAAGAATTGGGTGTTATATATCTTTTTGAAAATGAAAGAAATACTTAGGACATGTTCATGCATTCAATAATTTAATCATATGCATTGAGAAAAATAAAAGAAAAAAAAATATAGATATATATAAAAATAAAAAAGAAGAAAAAAGGAAAAGAAAAATAAAGGAGAAAAAGAAAAGAAAAAGAGCAAATAAATAAAAGGGGACAAAATGCCCCAAAGTAAGTGGTAAAAGCAATGCATATGTACTGTACTTGAAATTAGAATGCATGAATATGTGGAAAATATGGTTAGTGGATAGTTAGATGTGGTATTATGATTACATGGATTGTCTAAGTTAGGTGGAAAGTTTAAGTTAATTAAGGATTCAGATTTTAGTCCACTTGGCCAAATACAATCCTACCTTGACCCTAACCCTATTACAACCCTTAAAGGACCTCTTGATATGTGTATTTGTGCATTAAATTCTTTGTTGATTGGTAGAAGAAAAGACAGCCTTAGAAAGCAAGATTAGTAGAGAATTGAGAGATCGAACCTTAAACACCTGAGCGATTAGAGTGCATACACTTCCAGTGAGGGTTCGATGCTCGATTCTTTGTTCCCGGCTTTCATGAGCTATTTTCTTCTGCAAGTTTACTTGTACTTTATTTTATGATTTGAATTAGTGAAATCCAGTTCTTGTCTATTCTTGGAAGATTTATTTACTTTGACCAAGTAGGTAAAAATATTTTGCATGTAGTTACATTCATATAGATAGGTTGCATTTCATACATTCTACCATTCCTCTTCACTCCTTTATAGCTTCTCTTGAGCTTAGCATGAGGACATGCTAATGTTTAAGTGTGGGGAGGTTGATAAACCCCTATTTTATGATTCATCTTGTGCTCAATTAAGTGTTTTTATCAATTCTTCACCCACTTATTCATACTAATTGCATGGTTTTACAATTTCCTTCCTGATTTTGTTCTATGATTGAAAACATGTTTCTTTGGTCTTAATTTAGCTAATCTTAATCCACTCTTATTACCATTCGATGCCGTGATATGTGTGTTAAGTGATTTCAGGATTTATAAGGCAGGAATGGCTTAGAGGATGGAAAGGGAGCATGCAAAAGTGGAAGGAATACAAGAAACTGAAGGAACTGCTAAAGCTGTCTAGACTGACCTCTTGGTACTAAATTGACCATAACTTGAGCTACAGAGGTCCAAATGAGGTGATTCCAGTTGCGTTGGAAAGCTAACATTCGAGGCTTCGCAATAATATATAATTTGTCATAGCTGCCCTGAAGCCAGGTGACGCGCACGCGTAGATCACGCGGATGCGTGACTTGGCAAAAATTCATTCCACGCGAACGCGTGGACGACGCCCTCGCGTGACTTTGCAGCGACCTGTACGTAGGGCTGTTTTTGATCCAGTTTTCAGTCCAGAAAACACAGATTAGAGGCTATAAAGTGGAAGAATCAATCCATTCATTAATACAACATATTAGAACATTCATAATTAATAATTTTAGGTTTAGATGTAGTTTTTAGAGAGAGAGGCTCTCTCCTCTCTCTTAGGATTAGGATTTAGGATTTCTATTATGATTAGGCTACTTCTCTTCAATCACAGGTTCAATGTTCTTTTAATTTATTTTATACTTTTATTTATTCTATTACTTTAATTGTTATTTATCTTTTCAATTTGGCTTATGAACTTCATGTTAGAGTTGATTTCTTTATTTAATATAATTTGAGCGTATTTCAGATTTAAGATTTCTTTCTTTTATTTATGTTATTGCTGCTTCTAATCTGAAGGTATTTTTATTCGAGTAGATCTTCTCCCTTTTTGCTTTGGTTAAGTAATTGGTAACACTTGAGTTATCAAACTCAGCAGTTGATTGAGATTTGGGAATTACTGATTGATTTGGATCGCTCTAAAGCTAGTCTTTCCACAGGAGTTGACTAGGACTTGAGGATCAAATTAATTAGTCCACTTGACTTTTCTTTATTTAGTAAGGTTAACTAAGTGGGAGCAATAACAATTCTCATCACATTTGATAAGGATAACTAGGATGGAATTTCCAGTTCTTATACCTTGCAAGAGATTTTTATAATTATTGATTTATCTTTCTTCCTATTTAAGTTACTTGCTCCCTATTTTAAAAAAAACCCAAAAATACACCTTTTTCCTTAACCAATAATAAATCATACCTCCCTGCAATTCCTTGAGAAGACGACCCGAGGTTTGAATACTTCGGTTATAAATTTTATTGGATTTGCTTAAGTGACAAACAAGTTTTTGTATGAAAGGATTATTGCTTGGTTTAGAAACTATACTAGCAACGAGAATTTATTGTGAATTCTAAACCATCAATCATCAGTTCGTCAAGGTGTCGAGGTTTGTCTTGAGGATTCGTTGTGCTTGCATGGAGGTACCACTCATTATGCTCTGTAGCACATCAATCTACCATTGACATTGTTGGATGCATGTCGCTACTGATGTCATGAATATACCATCAATTTTCAGAGTGGTGCCCATTTTATAGGCAGATTTTGAGGTTTCCACTAGCCGTGAGGTATATCTTTTTATATACGATTTTTTTATTTTCCTTCATAGTAATTTAATTTTATTTTGCATAAAGTGATGCATTGTTCGTTATTGTTTCACATGTCCACAGGTTGATAGGTATAACCCAGCAAAGTAGCTTAATGACCAATTTAACCAGAGAGTCCTTCAATGGCATCTTGCGCTGGATTGATTGCCATTGGATGCGGTACGTGACATTATTTTATTTAGTTTTCCTTAATTGATTTATCTTATGTGATATATTACAATTTAATTAGCAGTTTCAATAGACGCTGTTTGACGGCCATCACTCTGTACTGGTTGAGAGATGACTGGGAGAGGGGGACATGGATGTCTGTAGTTCTCTTGGTCTACTTTAAATATGCTGAGTTTCACCATGCTGATTGGGTGAAAACGCTAGTTCGGTGGCCAACAGCCAGTACCTGAAGACCCAGTCAACATTGATAGGTTCATCACGACCATAGGACTGGGAGAAGACGTATGATGGCCCACTTGTCATAGGGAGTAGTACAATAGATGGAGGTCTTGGTTCAAGAAAGATCACATGATTTTCATATAACCATTCACAGACTACCATCCTACGCAAGAGTATTGGGATTGGTGGCAGTTTGCTTGCTGTTAGGGATGACAACGGGTCCCTATAGAGGCGGGGACATCTCTCCCACCATCACCACCCATAATCCATCCCCATCTCTGCCCCATCCTCGCGATGGGTAACGGGAACCCTTTTATCTGCTGAGGACCGAGGTCTCCACAGATATCTACAAATTTTAAAGAAGATTAAAAGAAATCAATCATTAGAATCATAATCTCCATTACCAGCAACATTTAGTCATAAGTTTACAATCCATACCCAAACCAAATCAATCAAATACCAAAAGACACCTAAAATATAAGAATTTTTAAATTCATTCATCCAATTTCAAATTCACTTTAACAAAAACCAAAAATAGAAGCAGACATTAACCATAAAAAACCATAAAAAGTAACAAATTCAATCATCTAATTTGAAATTTACTTCAGCAAAAATCAGAAGCAGAAGTAGTTATCAACCAGATCTTCTGTAATTCAATATCAACCTGTATAAAAAAAAGCAGATTTTAAAAAGAAAATAGAACAATATCTTTTTAATAGTAACTAAAGCAATTTCTGAAAAGAAGAAAAATAAAATAAAATAGTGTTTTTGAAAAAAAAAAGAAATACCTTTTTCTTTGTCAGCTATAACATCTTCAACGGCAGAACCTCCATCAGTAGCGCCGTTTCTTTTAATTCTCTGATCTCTCTTTATCAAATGTTCTTTCTGCATACAGTAGTACCACGACCCTTCTCTCTTTTCAGAAGCACGATAACGGCGTTTGACTTGGTTGGGTCAGATGCGCCACGGCGATGTTTTCCTCGGTTAGGATAGGAGCGCGATGACGATGTTCTCCTCATGTTGGGTATCAAGCGAGTGACAAAGGTACTGTAGTCACGTTGAGAATGAGAGGGGGATGCAATGAAAGGAGAGGAGATTAGCGGTGACAGGTTGGTGGGTGGTGGACGGCAGTGAAGAGTTAGGAGGAGAGTTTTGTGCAAGTTTGAGAGAGGAAAAAGTAAAGAGAGAGGAGGAAGTGAGAAGAGAGGGAGTGACGGTAGAATGGATTAGAGTTTCATG
>NC_029790.2:92123364-92128717 GCF_000816755.2 Arachis ipaensis
CATGGTTACCCACGGGGCGAGTATTTCATTCCCTGCCTCCGCCTCCGCCTCCGTTTTTGCCCCCGTCCTATTTAATAAATGGGCCCTCGTTCCTCATCCCTACAAGTGTAAAATTGCTCCCATATCCATCCCCCAACAGGTAATTCCCAGCAGATACCCACCTCGCCGGGGAAAAATTGCCATTCCTACTTTCCGTGTTAGACACCTGTCTGACTAGGACATGCTTGATGATCCTAAGCTTTCGACTCTTCTTCGAGATGTGCAACCTACCACCATTCAACCTAGGGATGTGCTAGACCTTCCTCGTGATGTACCTGATTATCGTAGGTGTGCAAGGGAGGTTCGGCCAGACACCCGGAGGCTGGCTAGGAGGGAGAGGGGATGCGAGTGACGGTCGAGGAGTTGCGGGGTCTTGGATGGAGCGAGTGAGACCTCGTATGGAGTGCTTAGATGTCGAGTCTGAGAAAAAGGTAGAGTATGCCCAACACGAGATCTCGATGACATCCCAGCTGATGAGGAAGGGCCACCACCACTTCTCCCCCACCGCCACTACCACCACCACTACCACCACTACCAGTGTCACAACCACAATCACACCCAGACGATCCTTCTGGGGCTCCACCTGGCTGGGTGGATATTGGTGCATCGATAAGTTGTCATCAGGTGAGTATGATAGATGATATCTAGATTGACAAGGTATTTTAGCTGCACACCATCGACTAGCACACCATGTAGCATATTGTAGACCAGTTCCACACGGGTAGAGAACAGGGTATCAGCCAGGGTATTCATGATTTATCTGCTCCTGTAGCCACTTCTATGTGGATTCCTGGTGTAGAATTTCTAACGATAACTTACCAGCAAGTACACTAGATCGTACCAAGTAATAAACTCAGGTGAGTGGGTGTCGATTCCATGAGGATTAATGGACTAAGCAAGCAATGATTGATTAATTGTTTCAGTAGATAAGTAGAAATAGGAGTTTTGAAAATCAAATAGCATAAAAGACAGTGAATTAAGAAAAGTAAACAGTAAATGGTTGAGTAAACAATATGAGAATAGAGTTAAGGCTTTAGAAATGTCTAAATGTCAACTACCTTGATCATACAATGATTCAGTTTATAGCAAACCCTAGGTGCTTGAATTCCTATTCCTAAGCAATTCAATCTCCTCTAATCCAATCAACTGTCAATTCCTTGATCAATCAATTAAACTAGAGGGTTAAGTGCAATTTCTGATTTATAAGCCATACAAACCCTAAGAATCCAAAAATAATGCAGTTATATGTCACATACCACATTAAGTACATATAATTAAGGAGTTGTGAGAAAGTGGTTTCAAGCTGTAATTCTAATGATATAACTTTTCCAAGATTCAAGAGAATTTAAATTAGATTAGAGTTATTTTTCAGTAATCACTAATCTGTAAGATGAAGAACGAAACCAATTCTTAAACATGAATGAATGCATTAATCAAGAGTAGAACAACAAATAGTTATTAATCCATCAAAGTAAATAGAGCTCCTAACCTTAACAATGGAGGTTTAATTGCTCATAGTGTGAAGAAAATCCTAGGAGAGAAAAAACTATAAATTGCAGAATAAAAAATTAGGAGAAGAGAAGTTTCCGCGAGGGCGAATCTCTATCCTATTTATGGTCCTAAATTGAAATTGATTTAAAACTTAAATAAAAACCTAAATATATATTCTCTAATTTTTATTTGATTTACAAAATCAAATCTCCAAAGACTTGTTGATTTATTTGCACGCATGGTCCCCACTTTGATCCACACTATCGGCGCTAAACGCCGGTGACTGGGCATTTAGCGCCATCCATATAGTGAGCCTTGCACGAGTTTCAACGTCCGCGGCGCTAAATGCTGGTGTGGTGGCATTTAACGCCACTAGTCCAGAAATTTTTGCACATTTTACAAAGCTCTCGGTGCTAAACACCGAGTTATGGCGTCTAGCGCCACCTATCCAGAGAAAAATGGGTCTTATTAAGATCTTGCAGTCGTGCGTACGCACATCATATTGGTACCCATACTTTCCCTTGTAGCTCCAATGATGTGTACGCATCATGATGCGTACGCATGAGCCTCTTTTGCTACTTCATGCGTTTTTCACCAATTTTTCATCCGAATGCTATCTAAAATTAACAAAGAACCACAGAAACTCAAAGTAGCACCCAAAGGGGTTTAACAAATCAACAGAATACCATATAAATTATACAGAAAAGATACTAATGATACTCACGTATCAGTTGCTTACTCGTCAGTTGGCCTCAGCTACTCATGTGGCATGGATGTCCGTCCTGGTGCTTAGTACGCAACACCCCCATCAGTCGACTATGGGTGGTTGATCACTGCATCCCAGCTGCTATCACCACCACCAGTGTTTTCACCTATGCTACCTCACTACCAAACACATCCGTATCCACCTATGCGGTACCATTATCCTCTGCAGTACCCACATCCTCCACCTCCTCCACTCCTGCACATACAGGCTCTTCCAGTGGCACGACCTATTAGACCCTTGCGTGAGGCACTGCCTCTATTGTGTGGCACAGGGCATCACTTGCGTTTCCCTCTAGACCAGTACCGATGATTAATTTTATATGCTTTGTGTAGTGAAATTTATTTAGTTTTTTGTATATTCCGAGTTTAGTTGAAACTTAACTTATTTAGTATTTTGTATTATCCAAGTTTAGGTGAACTTAACTTTATTTAGCATTTTATATTATCCAAATTTAGTTTGTTTGTATTATCCAAGTTTACTTGAAAACGAACTTCGTTTAACATTTACTATTTAATTTTCACATAACTCGTAGAGACGTCATAGTGTAGTTGACTTAAGAAAGACGAAAAAATAACACTACAAAAAAACCATCAATTTTTAATAAATGAAATACACAACACAACTACAATAATGAAATACCACAAATACATGACACAACTAGGTATCCTCTGTGGGTTGATTGGGGCACCCTTTCCGAGTATGGTCTGTTTGCACATTACGAAATCTCATAGCAACTGGTCTGCCAATTGCTTTTCTACTCATGGAGGGATTAGAATGCAAACTTGTCCCATACCACTCTGGTCATAGCTTCTCGTCTGGTATCGGCAAAAACTCTACGTCATATACCTTAAACAATGCCTCTTGCCTGTACAATGGATGAACATATCTCCCCAATTGACACTTGTAGTGACACAAGTAGCAAGTGCATGACGACATAGAAAACAAAGTGACTAGACCACAGGCACATATGCCTGCACTCAACCGAACCCGGAATAAACCTTAACTCCAACCCTCTAGAGGCTCTAACTCCTCCACCACAATCATTGAGGCCTTCTTATCGCAATGTGTTACCTGCATCTTTGGGATTTGGTGCACGAAATTGTGATCATCAATGGCACCAACAACTTGGTATGCACAATTGTAATCTCAACTCTTTATCACAACTCCACACAACTAACCAGCTAGTGCACTGGGTCATCCAAGTAATAAACCTTATGTGAGTAAGGGTCGATCCCACGGAGACTGTCGGCTTGAAGCAAGCTATAGTCATCTTGTAAATCTCAGTCAGGCAGATTCAAATGGTTATGGAGGATTGATAAGTAAAAGATGAATAAAACATAAAATAAAGATAGAGATACTTATGTAATTCATTGGTAGGAATTTCAGATAAGCGTATGAAGATGCTTTATTCCTTCTGAACCTCTGCTTTCCTATTGCCTTCTTCCAATCATTCATACTCCCTTCCATGGCAAGCTTTATGTTGGGAATCACCGTTGTCAATGGATACTTCCCGTCCTCTCAGTGAAAATGTTCCAAATGCGTTGTCACCGCACGGCTAATCATTTGTCGGTTCTCGATCATGTTGGAATAGAATCCATTGATCCTTTTGCGTCTGTCACACGCCCAACACTTGTGAGTTTGAAGCTCGTCACAGTCATCCCTTCCTAGATCCTACTTGGAATACCACAGACAATGTTTACACTTTTCAGACCTCAGGAATGACCGCCAATAATTCTAGCCTATACCACGAAGGTTCTAATCTTAGATTAGAAACCCAAGAGATACACATTCAAGCTTGATTGCATGTAGAACGGAAGTGATTGTCAGGCACGCATTCATAGGTGAGAATGATGATGAGTGTCACGGATCATCACATTCATCAAGTTGAAGAACGAGTGTATATCTTAGAGAAGAAGTAGGCATGAATTGAATAGAAAAACAGTAGTACTTTACATTAATTCATGAAGAACAGCAGAGCTCCACACCTTAATCTATGGTGTGTAGAAACTCCACCGTTAAAAATACATAAGAACAAGGTCTAGGCATGGCTGAATGGCCAGCCCTCATAAAGGTCTAAGATAGCATAAGACTAATCAAAGATCAAAAGTCCCTAAATACAATAGCAAAAGGTCCTATTTATAGAGAACTAGTAACCTAGGGTTTACAGAAATGAGTAAATAATGCAGAAATCCACTTCTGGGCCCACTTGGTGTGTGCTTGGGCTGAGTATTGAAGCTTTCACATGCAGAGACTTTTTTTGGAGTTAAACGCCAGCTTTTGTGCCAGTTTGGGCGTTTAACTCCAGCTTTTATGCCAGTTCTGGCGTTTTGACGCCAGAATTTCTATGCTGACTTGGAACGCCAGTTTGGGCCATCAAATCTTGGGCAAAGTATGGACTATTATCTATTGCTGGAAAGCCCAGGATGTATACTTTCCAACTCAATTGAGAGCGCGCCAATTGGGCTTCTGTAGCTCCAGAAAATCCACTTCGAGTGTAGAGAGATCAGAATCCAACAGCATCTGCAGTCTTTTTTCAACCTCTAAATTAGAGTTTTGCTCAGGTCCCTCAATTTCGGCCAGAAAATACCTGAAATCACAGAAAAATACACAAACTCATAGTAAAGTCCAGAAATGTGATTTTTATTTAAAAACTAATAAAAAAAATGAAAACTAACTAAAATATACTAAAAACATACTAAAAACAATGCCAAAAAGCGTATAAATTATCCATTCATCACAACACCAAACTTAAACTGTTGCTTGTCTCCAAGCAACTAAAAATTAAATAGGATAAAAAGAATAGAATATGCAATGAATTCAAAAATATCTATGAAGATCAGTCTTAATTAGATGAGCGGGGCTTATTAGCTTTTTGCTTCTGAATAGTTTTGGCATCTCAATTTATCCTTTGAAGTTCAGAATGATTGGCATCTATAGGAACTCAGAATTCAGATAGTGTTATTGATTCTCCTAGTTCAGCATGTTGATTCTTGAACACAACTATTTTATGAGTCTTGGCCGTGGCCCTAAGCACTTTGTTTTCCAGTATTACCACCG
>NC_029790.2:92129409-92141201 GCF_000816755.2 Arachis ipaensis
ACACAAACTCATAGTAAAGTCTAGAAATGTGAATTTTGAATAAAAACTAATAAAAACATAGGAAAAACTAATTAAAACATACTAAAAACTATGTAAAAAAAGTTCCAAAAAGCGTATAAATTATCCGCTCATCACAACACCAAACTTAAATTGTTTCTTGTCCCCAAGTAACTAAAAATCAAATAGGATAAAAAGAGGAGAATATACAATGAATTCCATAAACATCTATGAAGATCAGTATTAATTAGATGAGCGGGGCTTTTAGCTTTTTGCTTCTGAACAATTTTGGCATCTCACTTTATCCTTTGAAGTTTAGAATGATTGGCATCTATAGGAACTCAGAATTTAGATAGTGTTATTGATTCTCCTAGTTAAGTATGTTGATTCTTTAACACAGCTACTTTATGAGTCTTGGCCGTGACCCTAAGCATTTTGTTTTCCAGTATTACCACCGGATACATAAATGCCACAGACACATAACTGGGTGAACCTTTTCAGATTGTGACTCAGCTTTGCTAGAGTCCCCAATTAGAGGTGTTCAGAGCTCTTAAGCACACTCTTTTTGCTTTGGACCACGACTTTAACCGCTCAGTCTCAAGTTTTCACTTGACACCTTCACGCCACAAGCACATGATTAGTGACAGCTTGGTTTAGCCGCTTAGGCCAGGATTTTATTCCTGTGGGCCCTCCTATCCACTGATGCTCAAAGCCTTGGATCCTTTTTTATTTCACCCTTGCCTTTTGGTTTAAAGGGCTATTGGCTTTTTCTGCTTGCTTTTTCTTTTTCTTGCTTTTTCTCTTTTTTTTTTCTTTTTTTTCGCATATATATTTTTTTCTGCAAGCTTTTCACTGCTTTTTCTTGCTTCAAGAATCAATTTTATGATTTTTTAGATTATCAAATAACATTTCTCCTTTTTCATCATTCTTTCAAGAGCCAACAATTTTAACATTCATGAGCAACAAATTCAAAAAATATGCACGGTTCAAGCATTCATTCAGAAAGACAAAAGTATTACCACCACATCAAAATAACTAAACTGTTTTAAAATTTGAAATTCATGCAGTTCTTTTTCTTTTTCAATTAAAAACATTTTTCATTTAAGAAAGGTGATGGACTCATTTTCATAGCTTTAAGGCATAGACACTTAGACAGTAGTGATCATGTAATAAAGACACAAACATAAATAAACATAAAGCATAAAAATTTGAAAAACAGAAAATAAAGAACAAGAAAATTAAAGAACGGGTCCACCTTAGTGATGGCGGCTTGTTCTTCCTCTTGAAGATCTTATGGAGTGCTTGAGCTCCTCAATATCTCTTCCTTACCTTTGTTGCTCCTCTCTCATAACTCTTTGGTCTTCTCTAATTTCATGGAGGAGGATAGAATGCTCTTAGTGCTCCACCCTTAGTTGTCCCATGTTGGAACTTAATTCTCCTAGGGAGGTGTTGATTTTCTCCCAATAGTTTTGTGAAGGAAAATGCATCCCTTGAGGTATCTCAGGGATTTCATGATGAGGAATTTCCTCATGCTCTTGTCCATGAGTGGGATCTCTTGTTTGCTCTATCCTTTTCTTATTGATGGGCTTGTCCTCATCAATGAGGATGTCTTCCTCTATGTCAATTCCAGCTGAATTGCAAAGGTGACAAATAAGATGAGGGAAAGCTAACCTTGACAAAGTAGAGGACTTGTCTGCCACATTGTAGTGTTTTAGGGATATAACCTCATGAACTTCTACTTCCTCTTCAATCATGATACTGTGGATCATGATAGCCCGGTCTATAGTAACTTTAGACCGGTTGCTAGTGGGAATGATTGAGCGTTGGATGAACTCCAACCATCCCCTAGCCACGGGCTTGAGGTCATGCCTTCTTAGTTGAACTGGCTTTCCTCTTGAATATCTCTTCCATTGAGCGCCCTCTTCACAAATGTCTCTGAGGACTTGGTCCAACCTTTGATCAAAGTTGACCCTTCTAGTGTAGGATTTGCATCATTGGCAAGTTGAATGACAACCTTACATTTTCCGGACTGAAATCTAAGTATTTTTCCCGAACCATTATAAGCCAATTTTTAGGGTCGGGGTTCAAACTTTGATCATGGTTCTTGGTGATCCATGCATTGGCATAGAACTCTTGAACTATTAAGATTCCGACTTGTTGAATGGGGTTGGTGAGAACTTCCCAACCTCTTCTTCGAATCTCATGTCGGATCTCTGGATATTCACCCTTTTTGAGCTTGAAAGGGACCTAGGGGATCACTTTCTTCTTGGCCACGACTTCATAGAAGTGGTCTTGATGCACCTTTGAGATGAATCTCTCCATCTCCCATGACTCGGAGGTGAAAGCTTTTGCCTTCCCTTTCCTCTTTCTAGAGGTTTCTCCGGCCTTAGGTGCCATAAATGGTTATGAAAAAAATAAAAAGCAACGCTTTTACCACACCAAACTTAGAAGGTTTGCTCGTCCTCGAGCAAAAGAAGAATAAAGAGAGTAGAGGGAGAAGAAATAGAGGAGATGGAGGGGGTAGTGTTTCGGCCAAGGGGGTAGATGTGTGAAAATGAAGAAGTGAAGATGGGTTTATATAGGAGTGGAGGGAGGGTTTGGTTCGGCCATGTATGGGTGGGTTTGGGAGGGAAAGTGGTTTGAATTTGAATAGTGAGGTAAGTGGAGTTTATGATGGGTGGATGTGGATTGGTGAAGGGTTTATGGAGAAGAGGGTAAGATTTGATAGGTGAGGGGTTTTTGGGGAAGAGGTATTGAGTTGATTGGTGAAGGGTATTTAGGGAAGAGTATTATGAAAATATGTGAAGAATAGAGAGAGTTAGTTGAGGTTGGTGGGGATCCTGTGGGATCCACAGATCCTAAGGTCTCAAGGATTTCTCATCCCTGCACCAATTAGGCGTGCAAAATGCCCTCTGCTGCCAATCCTGGCGTTAAATGCCAGGTTGCTACCCATTTCTGGCGTTTAACGCCAGCTTCTTGCCCTTTTCTGGCGTTAAACGCCAGTATGGTGCCCATTTCTGGCGTTAAACACCCAGAATGGTGCCAGACTGCGTGTTTAACACCCATTCTGCTGCCCTTACTGGCGTTTTTCTCCTCCAGAGTGTGCTGTTTTTCATTCTATTTTTCAGTTTGTTTTTGCTTTTTCAATTGTTTTTGTGACTTCACATGATCATCGACCTATAGAAAACATAAAATAACAATGGAAAATAGAAATATAACATAGATAAGTAAAATTGAGTTGCCTCCCAACAAGCGCTTCTTTAATGTCAATAGCTTGATAGTGGGCTCTCATGGAGACTCACAGATACTCAGAGTATGATAATGGCCTCTCAACACCAAACTTAGAGTTTGGTTGTGGCCTCCCAACACCAAACTTAGAGTTTGAATGTGGGTATTTTGTTTGACTCTGCATTGAGAGAAGCTTTTCATGCTTCTTCTCTATGGTTACAGAGGGAGATCCTTGAACTTTAAACACAAGGGAGTCCTCATTCACTTGAAGGACCAATTCTCCTCTGTCAACATCAATCACAACTTTTACTGTGGCTAGGAAGGGTCTGCCAAGGATGATGGATTCATCCATACACTTCCCAGTGTCTAGGACTATGAAATCAGCAGGGATGTAGTGGTCTTCAACCTTTACCAAGACATCCTCTACAAGTCCATAAGCCTATTTCCTTGAATTATTTGCCATCTCTAGTGAGATTCTTGCAGCTTGTACCTCAATGATCCCTAGCTTCTCCATTACAGAGAGAGGCATGAGGTTTATGCTTGATCCTAGGTCACACAGAGTCTTCTCAAAGATCATGGTGCCTATGGTACAAGGTATTGAGAACTTTCCAGGATCTTGTCTCTTTAGAGGTAATTTCTGCCTAGTCAAGTTATCCAGTTCTTTGGTGAGCAAGGAGGTTTCATCCTTCCATGTCTCATTACTAAATAGCTTGGCATTTAACTTCATGATTACTCCAAGGTACTTAGTAACTTGTTCTTCAGTAATATCTTCATCCTCTTCAGAGGAAGAATACTCATCAGAGCTCATGAATGGCAAAAGTAAGTTCAATGGAATCTCTATTGTCTCAGTGTGAGCCTCAGATTCCCATGGTTCCTCATTAAGGAACTCCTTAGAGACCAGTGGACGTCCATTGAGGTCTTCTTCAGTGGAGATCACTGCCTCTTCCTCTTCTCCAGGTTTGGTCGTGTGGGGTATGTTGATGGCCTTACACTCTCCTTTTGGATTCTCTTCTGTATTGCTTGGAAGAGTACTAGGAGGGAGTTCTGTAACTTTCTTGCTCAGCTGACCCACTTGTGCCTCCAAATTTCTAATGGAGGACCTTGTTTCAGTCATGAAACTTTGACTGGTTTCAATTAGATCAGAGACTACAGTTGCTAAGTCAGAGTGGCTCTACTTAGAATTCTCTGTCTGTTGCTGAGAAGATGATGGAAAGAGCTTGCTATTGCTAAACCTATTTCTTCCACCATTATTGTTGTTGAAGCCTTGTTGAGGCCTCTGTTGATCCTTCCATGAGAGGTTTGGATGATTTCTCCATGAAGGATTATAGGTGTTTCCATAGGGTTCTCCCATGTAATTCACCTCTTCCATTACTGGGTTCTCAGGATCATAAGCTTCTTCTTCAGATGAAGCTTCTTTGGTACTGCCTGTTGCTGCTTGCATTCCAGACAGACTTTGAGAAATCATATTGACTTGTTGAGTCAATATTTTGTTCTGAGCCAATATGGCATTCAGAGTATCAATTTCAAAAACTCATTTCTTCTGATTTGTCCCATTATTCACAGGATTCCTTTCAGAAGTGTACATGAATTGGTTATTTGCAAATATTTCAATGAGTTCTTGAGCTTCTGCAGGCATCTTCTTCAGATGAAGAGATCCTCCAGCAGAGCTGTCCAATGACATCTTAGACAGTTCAAATAGACCATCATAGAAAATACCTATGATGCTCCATTCTGAAAGCATGTCAGAAGGACACCTTCTGATCAATTGCTTGTATCTTTCCCATGCTTCATAGAGGGATTCACCTTCTTTCTGTCTGAAGGTTTGGACTTCCACTCTAAGCTTGCTCAATTTTTGAGGTGGAAAGAACTTTGCCAAGAAGGCATTGACTAGCTTTTCCCAAGAGTTCAGGCTTTCTTTAGGTTGTGAATCCAACCATGTTCTAGCTCTGTCTCTTATAGCAAAGGGAAAAAGCATAAGCTTGTAGACCTCAGGATCAACCCCATTGGTCTTGACAGTGTCACAGATTTGCAAAAATTCAGCCAAAAACTGATGAAGATCTTCCAATGGAAGTCCATAAAACTTGCAATTCTGTTGCATTAGAGAAACTAATTGAGGCTTAAGCTCAAAGTTTTTTGCTCCAATGGCAGGGATTGAGATGCTTCTCCCATAGAAGTCAGGAGTAGGTGCAGTAAAGTCACCAAGCACCTTCCTTGCATTGTTGGCATTGTTGTTGTTTTCGGCTGCCATGGCTTTTTCTTGTTTGAAAAGTTCTGTTAGGTCCTCTATAGAGAGTTGTACTTTAGCTTCTCTTAGCTTTCTCTTTAAGGTCCTTTCAGGTTCAGGATCAGCTTCAACAAGAATGCCTTTGTCCTTGCTCCTGCTCATATGAAAAGGGAGGAGAAGAAAATATGGAATCCTCTATGTCACAGTATAGAGATTCCTTGAGGTGTCAGAGGAAAATAAAAATAGAAGGATGAGGTAGAGAAGAGAGAATTCGAACTTATCAAGAGAGATAGAGTTCGAATTGTTGATAATGGAGAGGTGTTAGTCCTTTAAATAGAAAGATGTGAGAAGAGGGGAAGAATTTTCGAAAATAAAGTAAAAGATTTTGAAATAATTAATAGAAATTTTGAAAATTTAGTAAATGATTTTCGAAAACTAAGATTGGGAAAGAAATTAAGTGATTTTTGGAAAAGATTTTGAAATTAGAAATAAAAAAGATATGATTGAAAATTAATTTTGAAAAAGATGTGATTGAGAAGGTATGATTGAGAAGATATGATTGAGAATCAAATTTAAAAGAAGAAAGTTTTTAGAATTAAAGTTGATTACTTGACCAATAAGAAATTAAAAGATATGATTCTAGAATTAAAACTTTTGATCCTTTCTTAATAGGCAAGTAACAACTTGAAAATTTTGAATTAAATCACTAATTGTAGCAAGGATTTTCGAAAATAGTAATAAATAAAAAATTGAAAGAAATTGATTTTAAAAAGATATGATTGAAAAGATATGATTTGAAAAAAATTTGATTTTGAAAAATTATGAAAATTTGAAAAAGATTTGAATTAAAAACAAAATCTTCCCTCTAGTGTCCTCCTGGCGTTAAACGCCCAGAATGGCATCCATTCTGGCGTTTAACGCCCAAAATGCTACCTTTTTGGGTGTTTAACACCCAGCCAGGCACCCTGGCTAGCGTTTAAACGCCAGTTTTTCTTCTTCACTGGGCGTTTTGAACGTCCAGCTTTTTCTGTGTGATTCCTCTGCTGAATGTTTTGAATCTTCAATTCTCTGTGTTATTGACTTGAAAAGACAAATTTTTTTAAATTTTTTTTGAATTTTTAATGATGAGAAACAATAATAAAAAGAATGCAACTAAGATCAAATAAGCAATGCATGCAAGACACCAAACATAGAAGTTTGTATACTAAGGACTATAACAAATTGAAAATGCATATGAAAAACAACAAAAGACACAAAATAAGAGAAATTAAAGATCAGAGCAATGAAATCATCAAGAACAGCTGGAAAATCAATGAAGAACATATTACATATATTCGAAAAATGCAAGAAGAAGAAAGACATGCAATTGACACCAAACTTTAAAAATTGACACTAGACTCAAACAAAAAACATAAAATATTTTTTATTTTTATGATTTTATAATTTTTTTTTTGTGATTTTTCGAAAATTATATGGAAAGGAAAATAAAGGGATTCAAAATTTTTAATGAGAATTCCAGGAATTAGACATGGCTTACTAGCCAGCCAAGCTTTCAGTGAAAGCTTCGGTCCAAAATACTAGACATGGCCAATGGCCAGCCAAGCTTTAGCAGATCATTACTTTCAACAGCAAAATTGATAGAAATCAACAAGCTCTTGTGATGATAAGTTGAAACCTCAGTCGAAAAGATTAGACATGGCTTCACAGCCAGCCAGACTTCAACAAATCATCATGAAACTCTAGAATTCATTCTTAAAAACTCTGAAGAACAAAATAGAAATTTTTTTTTGTATTTTTGAAAATTTTTTCAAAAATAAGAAGTAAAAAGCTTAAACATAAAATAAAATTACCTAATCTAAGCAACAAGATGAACCGTCAGTTGTCCAAACTCGAACAATCCCCGACAACGGTGCCAAAAATTTGGTGCACGAAATTGTGATCATCAATGGCGCCAACAACTTGGCACGCACAATTGTAATCTCAACTCTTTATCACAACTCTGCACAACTAACCAGCGAGTGCACTGGGTCGTCCAAGTAATAAACCTTACGTGAGTAAGGGTCGATCCCACGGAGACTGTCGGCTTGAAGCAAGCTATGGTCATCTTGTAAATCTCAGTCAGGCAGATTCAAATGGTTATGGAGGATTGATAAGTAAAAGATGAATAAAACATAAAATAAAGATAGAGATACTTATGTAATTCATTGGTAGGAATTTCAGATAAGCGTATGAAGATGCTTTGTTCCTTCTGAACCTCTGCTTTCCTATTGCCTTCTTCCAATCATTCATACTCCTTTCCATGGCAAGCTTTATGTTGGGCATCACCGTTGTCAATGGCTACTTCCCGTCCTCTCAGTGAAAATGTTCAAAATGCGCTGTCACCGCACGGCTAATCATTTGTCGATTCTCGATCATGTTGGAATATGATCCATTGATCCTTTTGCGTCTGTCACACGCCCAACACTCGCGAGTTTGAAGCTCGTCACAGTCATCCCTTCCCAAATCCTACTTGGAATACCACAGACAAGGTTTAGACTTTTCGGACCTCAGGAATGGCCGCCAATAATTCTAGCCTATACCACGAAGGTTCTAATCTTAGATTAGAAACCCAAGAGATACACATTCAAGCTTGATTGCATGTAGAACGGAAGTGGTTGTCAGGCACGCGTTCATAGGTGAGAATGATGATGAGTGTCACGGATCATCACATTCATCAAGTTGAAGAACGAGTGTATATCTTAGAGAAGAAGTAGGCATGAATTGAATAGAAAAATAGTAGTACTTTGCATTAATTCATGAAGAACAGCAGAGCTCCACACCTTAATCTATGGTGTGTAGAAACTCCACCGTTGAAAATACATAAGAATAAGGTCTAGGCATGATCAAATGTCCAGCCCTCATAAAGTTCTAAGATAGCATAAGACTAATCAAAGATCAAAAGTCCCTAAATACAATAGCAAAAGGTCCTATTTATAGAGAACTAGTAACCTAGGGTTTACAGAAATGAGTAAATGATGCAGAAATCTACTTCCGGGCCCACTTGGTATGTGCTTGGGCTGAGTATTGAAGCTTTCACGTGTAGAGACTTTTCTTGGAGTTAAACGCCAGCTTTTGTGCCAGTTTGGGCGTTTAACTCCAGCTTTTATGCCACTTCTGGCGTTTTGACGCCAGAATTTCTATACTGACTTGGAATGCCGGTTTGGGCCATCAAATCTTGAGTAAAGTATGGATTATTATTTATTGCTAGAAAGCCCAGGATGTCTACTTTCCAACGCAATTGAGAGCGCGCCAATTGGGCTTCTGTAGCTCCAGGAAATCCACTTCAAGTGCAGGGAGGTCAGAATCCAACAGCATCTGCAGTCCTTTTTCAGCCTCTGAATTAGATTTTTGCTCAGGTCCCTCAATTTCAGCCAGAAAATACCTGAAATCACAGAAAAATACACAAACTCATAGTAAAGTCCAGAAATGTGATTTTTATTTAAAAACTAATAAAAACATAATAAAAACTAACTAAAATATACTAAAAACATACTAAAAACAATGCCAAAAAGTGTATAAATTATCCGCTCATCAGGATTCCTTCTCTATTCTTCTCAATAGCAGCCACTAAGAAAACTAATTACTGGCTGCTAGTTGTGCCTATGCCTCCTTACTCTTCATGACGAACAACTGTTGCAGCCTCTTGTAAGTACATCTAATAATGGATGAAATCGATAAATACCGCACCCTTCAAAACTACATTCATGCACTCGAAGAGGTTTGTTGTCATGTCCCCAATCCTACGACTGCTATCACAATGTTGTAACTATATTTCCTTGTTGAATCTACTGGCCCAGTGATAAACCACTATTTTGTGATTTATCTTGTGCTAAATTGAGTGTTTTTTATCAAGTCTTTGCACACTTATTCATACAATTTGCATGATTTTACAATTCCTTCCTGATTCTATTCTATGATTCAAAACTCGCTTTATACGCCCTTAAATTGTATATTTTTAATGTCCTTTTAAACCATTCGATGCCGTGATCCGTGTGTTAAGTGTTTTCAGGCTTTATAAGGTAGGAATTGCTTAGAGGATTGAAAAGAAGCTTGCAAAAAATGAAAGGAACACACGAAAGTAAGGAGCTGACCGGCGAAGAACGACGTGCGCACATACCTGATGCGTGCGCGTGAGTTGGAGATTTCCACAGCGACGTGTGCACATACTTGACGCGTACGCATGAAAAGCGAAATTGCATGGTGACGCGTGCGTGTACCTGACGCGTACGCATGACAGGCGAAGAAGACCATCGACGCGTACGCATGACTGACGCGTACGCATGATGTGCGCCACGTGTAGAAAGTGCAGAAGACGCTGGGGGCGATTTTGGGCTGAGTTTGGACCCAGTTTTCGGCCCAGAAACGCAGACTAGAGCCAGGGGACAAGCAGAGACTCAAGACACATTGACACATTCACAATTTACAGAGTTTTTAGTTTTTTTTTGCTTTGAATCTTAGGGAGAAAAATACTACCTCCTCTAGGGTTCTTCATATTCATAGTTCTAGGATTTTATGCTTTTGATTTGGATATCGAGAAGAGTTACTACCTCCGTTGAAGTTTTCATCATTCTAGTTTGTTTCCTTATTCGTTTACTCTTTTTATCACCCATTAACCCTGTTCAGATATGGATGTTTATGGCTTTGGAATTTATTAATGCAAAGAATTATTTTTACCTTTAATTAATTTTCTATTATTACTTTATTCGAATTATCATATCTTCTTTTTATTCCCTTTACATGTCTATAAGAATGGTATTCATATCAATGGAGTAGATGATGAGCGGATAATTTATCCGCTTTTTGGTATTGTTTTTACATAGTTTTCAGTATAATTTAGTTAGTTTTTAGTATATTTTTATTAGTTTTTAGTTAAAATTCACATTTCTGAATGTTACTATGATTTTGTGTATTTTTCTGTGATTTCAGGTAATTTCTGGCTAAAATTTAGGGGCTTGAGCAAAAATCATATTCAGAGGTTGAAGAAGGACTGCAGATGCTGTTGGATTCTGACCTCCCTGCACTCAAAGTGGGTTCTCTAGAGCTACAGAACTCAATTTGGCGCGCTCTCAATTGCGTTGAAAAGTAGACATCCAGGGCTTTCCAGAAATATATAATAGTCCATACTTTGATTAAGGATAGACGATGTAAACTAGCGTTGAACGCCAGTTCCATGCTGCATTCTGGAGTCAAACGCCAGAAACAAGTTGCAAAGTGGTGTTAAACGCCAGAAATAGGTTACAAACTGGCGTTCAACTCCAAGAAAGACCTCTACACGTGTAAAGCTCAATGCTCAGCCCAAGCACACACCAAGTGGGCCCCGGAAGTGGATTTCTGCACTATTTAATTATTTCTGTAAACCCTAGTAACTAGTTTAGTATAAATAGGACTTTTTACTATTGTATTTACATCTTTGGAACATCTTTGGATTATCTTTTGATCCTTTGATCACGTTTTGGGGGCTGGCCATTCGGCCATGCCTGGACCATTATCACTTATGTATTTTCTACGGTAGAGTTTCTACACACCATAGATTAAGGTGTGGAGCTCTGCTGTTCCTCATGAATTAATATAAAGTAGTACTACTGTTTTTCTATTCAATTCAAGCTTATTCCTTCTCTAAGATACCCATTCGCACCCAAGAACATGATGAATGTGATGATTATGTGACGCTTATCATCATTCTTACCTATGAACGCGTGCCTGACAAACACTTCTGTTCTACATGCAAACAAGCTAGAATGAGTATCTCTTAGATATCTAATACAGGGGACCGAGTCCGAGCTATTAGAGTCTTCGTGGTATAAGTTAGAACCTATGGATGGCCATTCCTGAGATCCGAAAAGTCTAAACCTTGTCTGTGGTATTCCGAGTAGGATCTGGGAAGGGATGGCTGTGACGAGCTTCAAACTCACGAGTGCTGGCCGTAGTGACAGACGCAAAAGGATAGTAAATCCTATTCCAGTATGATCGAGAACCGACAGATGATTAGCCATGCAGTGACAGCGCATTGGACCATTTTCACAAAGAGGATGGGATGTAGCCATTGACAACGGTGATGCCCTACATAAAGCTTGCCATGGAAAGGAGTAGGAATGGTTGGATGAAGATAGCAGGAAAGCAGAGGTTCATAGGAACGAAAAGCATCTCTATACGCTTATCTGAAATTCTCACCTATGAATTACATAAGTATCTCTATCCTATTTTAATTATCTTTTAGTACACTATAATCTCTTAATACATTTGAATCCGCTTGACTGAGATTTACAAGGTGACCATAGCTTGCTTCAAGCCGACAATCTCCGTG
>NC_029790.2:92141842-92164135 GCF_000816755.2 Arachis ipaensis
ATGCCCTACATAAAGCTTGCCATGGAAAGGAGTAGGAATGATTGGATGAAGACAGCAGGAAAGTAGAGGTTCAGAGGAACGAAAGGCATCTCTATACGCTTATCTGAAATTCTCACCAATGAATTACATAAGTATCTCTATCCTATTTTAATTATCTTTTAGTACACTATAATCTCTTAATACATTTGAATCCGCTTGACTGAGATTTACAAGGTGACCATAGCTTGCTTCAAGCCGACAATCTCCGTGGGATCGACCCTTACTCACGTAAGGTTTATTACTTGGACGACCCAGTGCACTTGCTGGTTAGTTGTATGAAGTTGTGAAACAGAATTAAGAACATGAACGTGCGTATTGAGTTTTTAGCGCCGTTACCAAGGAAGGAATGATCACGATTTCGCACACCAAGTTTTTGGCGCCGTTGCCGGGGATTGTTCGAGTTTGGACAACTGACGGTTCATCTTGTTACTCAGATTAGGTAATTTTATTTTAATTTTAAGCTTTTTATTTCTTATTTTTGAAAAATACAAAAAAATTAATTTCTTCTTTTTCGTTTTTCCCAATTAATTTTCGAAAAAATCCAAAAAAATTTATAAAATCATAAAATCAAAAATATTTTTGTGTTTCTTGTTTGAGTCTAGAGTCAAGTTTTGAGTTTGGTGTCAATTGCATCTTTTTAATTATTTTTGAAAATTTCATGCATTGCATTCTTCATGATCTTCAAGCTGTTCTTGGCCAGTCTTCTTGTTTGATCTTCATATTTTCTTCTTTTGTGTCTTTTCTTGTTTTTTATATGCATTTTCAATTCGTTAGTGTCTAAAGTTTGAAAATTTCTAAGTTTGGTTTCTTGCATGTTTTTCTTTTCTTAAAAATTTTCAAAAATAAGTCTTGATGTTCATCTTGATCTTCAAAGTGTTCTTGGTGTTCATCTTGACATTCATAGTGTTCTTGCATGCATTAGTTGTTTTGATTCATAATTTTTATGTTTTGTGTCAATTTTATGTTTTTCTCTCTCATCATTAAAAATTCAAAAATAAAAAAAAAATATCTTTCCCTTTTTCACTCATCAAAATAAAAAATTTGAGTTGACTTTTTCAAAATTTTTTAAAAATCTAGTTGTTTTTATGAGTCAAATCAAATTTTCAATTTAAAAATCTTATCTTTTTCAAAATCTTTTTCAAAATCAAATCTTTTTCAATTTTCTTTTCATATTTTCGAATACCTTTTTAAAATTTTTCAAAATCTTTTTCATTTTTTTGAAAATATTCAAATTAATTTTCAAAATTATTTTTCTTATTTTATTTCTTAATTTTCGAAAATTTTATTAGCATTTAATGTTTTGATTCAAAATTTTTCAAAGTTGTTACTTGCATATTAAGAAAGGTTCAATCTTTAAACTCTAGAATCATATCTTTTTAAATTTCTTTTTCAAATCTTTTTCAAAATAAATTTCAATCACATCTTTTTCAAAATCAATTTCAAAATCTTTTCTAACTTCTTATCTTTTCAAATTTGATTTTCAAATCTTTTTCAATCAATCTTATCTTTTTGTTTCAATCATATCTTTTTCAATTTCAATCATATCTTTTTAAAAAAAACTACCTAACTAACTCTCTCCTTCTAATTTTCGAAAATTCCTTCCCTCTTTTTCAAAATTCTTTCTTTTTATTAACTAATTGTTTTAATTTTTAATTTAATTCAATTATGTGATACTGTTAAGACTAATGGAGTAGATCCTGAAGTCTACAGGCTCATGCTTTTCCCTTTTGCTGTAAGAGACAGAGCTAGATTATGGTTGGATTCTCAACCTAAAGACAGCCTGAACTCTTGGGATAAGCTGGTCACGGCTTTCTTAGCCAAGTTCTTTCCTCCTCAAAAGCTTAGTAAGCTTAGAGTGGATGTTCAAACTTTTAGATAGAAAGAAGGTGAATCCCTCTATGAAGCTTGGGAGAGATACAAGGAACTGACCAAAAGGTGTCCTTCTGACATGCTTTCAGAATAGACCATCCTGGATATATTCTATGATGGTCTGTCTGAGCTATCAAAGATGTCACTGGACCATTCTGTAGGTGGATCCATTCACCTAAAAAAATGCCTGCAGAAGCTCAAGAACTCATTAACATGGTTGCAAATAACCAGTTCATGTACACTTCTGAAAGGAATCCTGTGAATAATGGGACGCCTATGAAGAAGGGAGTTCTTGAAATTGATACTCTGAATGCCATATTGGCTCAGAATAAAATATTGACTCATCAAGTCAATATGATCTCTCAGAGTATGAATGGATTGAAGAAATCATCCAACAGTACTAAAGAGGCATCTTCTGAAGAAGAAGCTTATGATCCTGAGAACCCTGCAATAGTAAAGGTGAATTACATGGGTGAACCCTATGGAAACACCTATAATCCCTCATGGAAGAATCATCCAAATTTCTCATGGAAGGATCAACAAAAGCCTCAACAAGGCTTTAATAATGGTGGAAGAAACAGGTTTAGCAATAGCAAGCCTTTTCCATCATCCACTCAGCAACAGACAGAGAATTCTGAGCAGAATCTATCTAGCTTAGCAAATATAGTCACTGACCTATCTAAGGCCACTTTAAGTTTCATGAATGAAACAAGGTCCTCCATTAGGAATTTGGAAGCACAAGTGGGCCAGCTGAGTAAAGGGATCACTGGAACCCCTCCTAGTACTCTCCCAAGCAATACAGAAGAAAACCCAAAAGGAGAGTGCAAGGCCATTGAATTGATTACCATGGCCGAACCTACAAGGGAGGGAGAGGACGTGAACCCCAGTGAGGAAGACCTCCTAGGACGTCCAGAGATCAATAAGGAGCTTTCCTCTGAGGAACCAAAGGACTCTGAGGCTCATCTGGAGACCATAGAGATTCCATTAAACCTCCTTATGCCATTCATGAGCTCTGATGAATATTCTTCTTCTGAAGAGAATGAGGTTGTTACTGAAGAGTAAGTTGCCAAGTACCTTGTGCAATCATGAAGCTGAATGCCAAATTGTTTGGTAATGAGACTTGGGAAGATGAACCTCCCTTGCTCATCAATGAACTGAGTAATCTGGATCAACTGACATTACCTCAGAAGAAACAGGATCCTGGAAAGTTCTTAATACCTTGTACCATAGGCACCATGGCCTTTGAGAAAGCTCTATGTGACCTTGGGTCAGGGATAAACCTCATGCCACTCTCTGTAATGGAGAAACTGGGAATCTTTGAGGTACAAGATGCCAGAATCTCATTAGAGATGGTAGACAACTCAAGAAAATAGGCTTATGGACAAGTAGAGGACGTGTTAGTAAAGGTTGAAGGCCTTTACATCCCTGCTGATTTCATAATCCTAGACACTGGGAAGGAAGAGGATGAATCCATCATCCTTGGAAGACCCTTCCTAGCCACAGCAAGAGCTGTGATTGATGTGGACAGAGAAGAGTTGGTCCTTCAACTGAATAAGGACTACCTTGTGTTTAAAACTCAAGGATCTCCTTCTGTAACCATGGAGAGAAAGCATGAAAAGTTTTTCTCACTGCAGAGTCAACCAAAGTCCCCACAGTCAAACTCTAAGTTTGGTGTTGGGAGGCCATAACCAAACTCTAAGTTTGGTGTTGAACCCCCACAACCAAACTCTAAGTTTGGTGTTGGGAGGTCCTAACCTTGCTCTGATTATCTGTGAGGCTCCATGAGAGCTCACTGTCAAGCTATTGACATTAAAGAAGCACTTGTTGGGAGGCAACCCAATGTTATTTAATCATTTTTATTTTATTTTCTCTTTGTTATTTCATGTTTTATTAGGTTGATGATCATATGGAGTCACAAAAACTACTGAAAAATCAAAAACAGAATGAAAAACAGCATTGAAAATAGAACACCCTGGAGGAAGGGCTTACTGGCGTTTAAACGCCAGTAAGGAGCATCTGGCTGGCGTTTAACACCAGAACAGAGCATGAAACTGGCGTTAAACGCCAGAAACAAGCAGCAGTCTGGCATTTAAATGCCAGGATTGCACCCAGAGGAAAGCTGGCATTAAACGCCAGAAACAAGCATCAGACTGGCGTTTAACGCCAGAAACATGCTACAGACTGGCGTTGAACGCCCAAAACAAGCATGGAAGTGGCGTTTAACGCCAGAAACATGCTGCAGTCTGGCGTTAAACGCCAGGATTGCATATATAGGGCGTTTCACACGTCTAAAAAGTGCAGGGATGAAAATTCCTCAAACACCTCAGGATCTGTGGACCCCACAGGATCCCCACCTACTTCTTCTCTCCTCTTCACACCTTTTCATAACACTCTTCCCCAAATATCCCTCACCAATCAACTCAATCACTCTTCCCCATCACCTCTTCACCACTCACATCTATCCTCTCTTCCCCAAAAACCCCACCTACCTTTAAATTCAAAATAATTTCCCTCCCAAACCCAACCCTAAATGGCCGAACCCTAAACCCCTCCCCACTCCTATATAAACCCCTTTTTCCTTCTTTATTTTCACACAACACAACCCTCTCTTCACCCCTTGGCCAAAACCACTTCTCCCTCCATCTCCTCCATTCTCTTCTTCTTCTACTTCTTTCTTTCTTCTTTTTCTCGGGGACGAGCAACTATTTTAAGTTTGGTGTGGTAAAATCATAGCTTTTTGTTTTTCCATAACCATTCATGGCACCTAAGGCCAGAGAAACCTCTAGAAAGAGGAAAGGGAAGGCAATTGCTTCCACCTCTGAGTGATGGAAGATGGAGAGATTCATCTCTAAGGTCCATCAAGACCACTTCTATGAAGTTGTGGCAAAAAAAAAAGTGATCCCTGAGGTTCCTTTCAAACTCAAAAGGAATGAGTATCCGGAGATCCGACTTGAGATTCAAAGAAGAGGTTGGGAAGTTCTCATCAACCCCATTCAACAAGTCAGGATCTTAATGGTTCAAGAGTTCTATGCAAATGCATGGATCACTAGGAACCATGATCAAAGTGTGAACCCGAATCCAAAGAATTGGCTCACCATGGTTCGGGGGAATTACTTAGATTTCAGTCCGAAAAATGTAAGGTTGGCGTTCAACTTGCCAATGATGGAAGAAAACGCACGCCCCTACACTAAAAGAGTCAACTTTGATCAAAGGTTGGACCAAGTCCTCATGGACATATGTGTGGAAGGAGCTCAATGGAAAATTGACTCAAAAGGCAAGCCGGTCCAACTAAGAAGGCTTGACCTCAAACCAGTAGCTAGAGGATGGTTGGAGTTCATTCAACGCTCAATCATTCCTACTAGCAACCGGTCTGAAGTTACTGTAGACCGGGCCATCATGATCCATAGCATCATGATTGGGGAGGAAGTAGAAGTTCATGAGATCATACCTCAAGAACTCTACAAGGTGGCTGACAAGTCCTCTAATTTGGCAAGGTTAGCCTTTCCTCACCTCATTTGCCACCTCTGCAATTCAGCTGGAATTGACATAGAGGGAGACATCCTCATTGAAGAGGATAATCCCATCACTAAGAAAAGGATGGAGCAAACAAGAGATCATGGACCTCCACATGAGCATGAGGAGATTCCTCACCATGAAATCCCTGAGATGTTTCAGGGGATGCACTTTCCTCCACAGAATTCTTGGGAGCAATTCAACACTTCCCTAGGAGAATTAAGTTCCAACATGGGACAACTAAGGGTGGAGCATCAAGAGCACTCCATCATCCTCCATGAGATTAGAGAAGATCAAAGAGCTATGAGGGAGGAGCAACAAAGGCAAGGAAGAGACATAGAGGAGCTCAAGAGCACCATTGGTCCTTCAAGGAAAGGAAGACGCCACCCTCACTAAGGTGGACTCATTCCTTAATCTCCTTGTCTATTTATTTTCTATTTTTCGATTTTTGAGCTTTATGTTTATTTATATTTGTGTCTTATTACATGATCATTAGTGTCTAAATGTCTATGCTTTAAAGTCATGAATATAAATCCATCACCTCTCTTAAATGAAAACTGTTTTAAAAACAAAAGAACAAGAAGTACAGGGTTTCGAATTCATCCTTGAAACTAGTTTAATTACTTTGATGTGGTGAAAATACTTTTTGTTTTCTGAATGAATGCTTGAACAGTGCATATGTCTTTTGAAGTTGATGTTTATGAATGTTAAATATATTGGCTCTTGAAGAATAAGGAAAAAGGAGAAATGTTATTTGATAATCTGAAAAATCATAAAAATGATTCTTAAAGCAAGAAAAAGCAGTGAATACAAAAGCTTGCAGAAAAAAAAAATAGCAAAAAAAAAAGAGAAAGAAAAAGAAAAAGCAAGCAGAAAAAGCCAAAAGCTCTTTAAACCAAAAGGCAAGAGCAAAAAGCCAATAGCCCTTAAAACCAAAAGGCAAGGGTAAATAAAAAGGATCCAAGGCTTTGAGCATCAGTGGATAGGAGGGCCTAAAGGAATAAAATTCTGGCCTAAGCGGCTAAACCAAGCTGTCCCTAACCATGTGCTTGTGGCGTGAAGGTGTCAAGTGAAAACTTGAGACTGAGCGGTTAAAGTCAAGGTCCAAAGCAAAAAGAAGAGTGTGCTTAAGAACCCTGGACACCTCTAATTGGGGACTTTAGCAAAGCTGAGTCACAATCTGAAAAGGTTCACCCAATTATGTGTCTATGGCATTTATGTATCCGGTGGTAATACTGCAAAATAAAGTGCTTAGGGCCACGACCAAGACTCATAAAGTAGCTGTGTTCAAGAATCAACATACTGAACTAGGAGAATCAATAACACTATCTGAATTCTAAGTTCCTATAGATGCCAATTATTCTAAACTATGAGTTTGTGTGTTTTTCTGTGATTTCAGGTAATTTCTGGCTGAAATTTAGGGATTTGAGCAAAAATCAGATTCAGAGGTTGAAGAAGGACTGCAGATGCTGTTGGATTCTGACCTCCCTGCAATCAAAGTAAATTTTCTGGAGCTACAGAACTCCAAATAGCGCGCTCTCAATTGCGTTGGAAAGTATACATCCAGGGCTTTCCAGCAATATATAATAGTTCATATGTTGATTAAGGATAGACAACGTAAACTGGCGTTGAACGCCAGTTCCATGCTGCATTCTAGAGTCAAACGCCAGAAACAGGTTGCAAAGTGGAGTTAAACGCCAGAAACATGTTACAAACTGGAGTTCAACTCCAAGAAAGACCTCTACATGTGTAAAGCTCAATGCTCAGCCTAAGCACACACCAAGTGGGCCCCAAAAGTAGATTTCTGCACTATTTACTTATTTCTGTAAACCCTAGTAACTAGTTTAGTATAAATAGGACTTTTTACTATTGTATTTACATCTTTGGAACATATTTGGATTATCTTTTGATCCTTTGATCATGTTTTGGGGGCTAGCCATTCGGCCATGCCTGGACCATTATCACTTATGTATTTTCTATGGTAGAGTTTCTACACACCATAGATTAAGGTGTGGAGCTCTGCTGTTCCTCATGAATTAATACAAAGTACTACTGTTTTTCTATTCAATTCAAGCTTATTCCTTCTCTAAGATACCCATTCGCACCCAAGAACATGATGAATGTTATGATTATGTGACGCTCATCATCATTCTCACCTATGAACGCGTGCCTGACAAACTCTTCCGTTCTACATGCAAACAAGCTAGAATGAGTATCTCTTAGATATCTAATACAGGGGACCGAGTCCGAGCTATTAGAGTCTTCATGGTATAAGTTAGAACCCATGGATGGCCATTTCCGAGATTCGGAAAGTCTAAACCTTGTCTGTGGTATTCCGAGTAGGATCTGGGAAGGGATGGCTGTGACGAGCTTCAAACTCGCGAGTGCTGGGCGTAGTGACAGACGCAAAAGGATAGTAAATCCTATTCCAGTATGATCGAGAACCGACAGATGATTAGCCATGCAGTGACAGCGCATTGGACCATTTTCACAGAGAAGATGGGATGTAGCCATTGACAACGGTGATGCCCTACATAATGCTTGCCATGGAAAGGAGTAGGAATGGTTGGATGAAGACAGCGGGAAAGCAGAGGTTCAGAGGAACGAAAAGCATCTCTATACGCTTATCTGAAATTCTCACCTAAGAATTACATAAGTATCTCTATCCTATTTTAATTATCTTTTAGTATACTATAATATCTTAATACATTTGAATCCGCTTGACTGAGATTTACAAGGTGACCATAGCTTGCTTCAAGTCGACAATCTCCGTGGGATTGACCCTTACTCACGTAAGGTTTACTTGGACGACCCAGTGCACTTGCTGGTTAGTTGTACGAAGTTGTGAAATAGAATTAAGAACATGAACGTGTGTATTGAGTTTTTAGCGCCGTTACCAAGGAAGGAATGATCACAATTTCGTACACCAGTAGACTCCTAACTTGACTTAGGAGTTGATTAATAGGAGACCCTTGAGTTGGAATACTCAAGTGTTGATTTTAATTGGAAGTTGTTGGCCAATTCTCTAGTCACTAACGCTAATCCTCCCATAGGAGAGGATTAGGACTTGTGAATCAGAGTTGGCTCAATTACTTGACTTTCCTTTATTCGGTAAAGGTTAACTAAGTAAAAATAACAACCTCTTACTATTATACTTGAGAAAATCCAACAAGGATAGAACTTCCAATTAATCTTCTCCCGGTCAAGGCTTTTATTTTGATTATATAAATTCTCTTGTTAATTTTCATTGATTTAAGTTATAATTATTTATTTTGCTGTTCTCCAACTCCTTAAAATTTCTCGGAAAGATTTTTGATCAATAAAATAGCACTCTTTTGTCAACTCGTTGGGAGACGACCTGGGAATTATACTCCCAGTAATTTATTCTCAATTTGTGACAATTATTTCTAAATTGATAAGCGGAATTTTCGTCGGTTAAGAGCTGTACTTGCAACGCTGTTTTCACTATAATTTCTTAATCGGCAATTTTCCGCCCGTCACCCAGTCTGACATCTCACGGGATAGCCCATTTCATGAATCCATGTACCACTCATACCCAGCATTGCTTAGACTATATGAAGCCTTCATGAAGTATCGCTTCCCCTCTGTGGATTTTAAATGAGACATGAAATTCACCTCCATGTGCCTGGCACAGTACGCATGAAATCCATTAGGAGGATTCCAACCACTATCAGTCTCTAAGTGCGGCTTTGATAGCTTGGAATCTATGAGATATAATCAAAACCCCTTCTTGTGGTGTGATATGTCATCTTAGGTTGGTAAGGAAAAACGACCAGAACTTCATAGTCTCAGACTCTACAATTGCAAAAGCCAGAGGGAGGATGTTACTGTTACCATCTCGTGCCACTATAATTAGCAACACACCACTATATTTACCACATAGGTGTGTGCCATCGACAGAGACAAAGGGCTTGCAATGCTTGAAAGCTTCAACACATGGAGGAAAAGCCAAAAATACCTTATCAAATTAGCTGCAGTACGAACCACCAAGTGTCCTTCATAGTATGGTACCGCATTAAAATCACATATCATTTTAGGACAATAATTCTGCAATGCTTGCAACAACCTCAACACCTTATTATATGACTCCTTCAAATCACCATAGATATGCGCAATTGGCTTTTGCTTTGCCACCTAGATCTTTTTGTATGAGGGTTTGAAGTGATAGCTTTGCCTAACCCCACCTTATAGAAGAAAGATAGTAATGATGGGTTGGACTGTACGAGGGGCAGGATGACACTATAAATGAGGTTGCTGTCCAACTGTCGATGGTCTTCAGACATGGTGGGGGCTAAACATGTGTGCGATCCTCCAAATTTACGCACCTTCCTAATGAATTAAAATGGAATCGGTAGACGTTCTTCCCAAAATAATCATGATAAACAAGAATATACTTTAGACATTGAAGAATGGCTAACCAATATTCGAGTTTCTGTCGGAGGGCAACATAGAGACTCCAAGGACATCTTGCTGCAGATTTCTTGCAATGCACATGGTACTTTGATCGATCTGACTCCACAACTCTATACTCATCACTTCTCTGAATGCTGCAATTCTTCACACCTAGCATGACAGCCTCCCTACTTTTGAATTTGTGACTGATGCATGAGCATTTTATCCATTTTAGCTAGTTAATTTAGTTAGTTTTTAGTTTATTTTCATGAAATTTTAGTCAATAAACATGTAATTGCATCAATTATCTCTGCATGCATTGGTTCATCAAGCATTAGTTGAAATTGTGATCATTTCATGAAAATATAAGAGTTATGTGATGCAATAAGTGATGACAAAAGGAAATGTATTAAGAAGATTATATTGCACTTAGATGAGACAAAATGTCTTGTATTAATTCATGGAATGACAAGCTTTGATGTAGTTTATGTGGTTGATGACAGGTGAAGCAGAGCCCTGAAACAGAACCTTGGAGTAGCAACTGGGCGTTGGCAACGCCAGTTGCAAAGGCACTCCCACCAACAATGTCAAGATGAAGAAGCCAGCATGGAAGACTTGGCGTTGGCAATGCCAAGGAACAAAGGCGTTGCCTCCAACAACACCAAGATTAAAGAGGCATGAAGGGGAGTTGGTGTTGGCAACGCCAAAACAAAAGGGCGTTGCCTCCAACAATGCCAAAATATATCCCTGGGAGGAGAACCTGGCGTTGGCAATGCCAAGTTTCAATGGGTGTTGCTTTCAACAACGCCAGAAATAAAGGCCATGCGTACGCGTGAGGATGATATTTTTGTATCTGGAGGAAGGGTTCTGGTGTTGGCAACGCCAGGTTATACTGGCGTTATTCTCCCAACAACGCCAGAAATGAAGGCCACGCGTATGCGTGGGCAACACGTACACCTGAGGATGAGATTTTACCCCTGGGAAGATAACTCTGACTTTGGCAATGCCAACGTTTAACTGGTGCTCGCCTGGGCAACACCTGCAATAAGGGCCACACGTACGCATGGGCTACGCGTACACGTGACAAGAAAAAAACAACACCCATTTTAAAGGGTGCTTGATTGAGCAAACGCCAGGAATCAATTCCTGGGCATTGGCAACACTAAGTATTGGAGGCGTTGTTGAGAATGACACCAAGGCCTTGCCCAATGCCCACAATTCAAGTCCAACAAAGCCCATTCCTCATTTTGGAAGCATAATTTGAATCCATCCAAAGAGCAGAAATTAGTATAAATAGGGGTGGACTCCCTAGCTGGGATGACACATCACTTTTCACTTTTAATTGTACTTAGCTTTAGTTTAATTTTCAGTCTTTAGAATTCCAATTTTTATTTTCATTGTAACAAGAGCTATGAATTATTAAACCCTACTTTATTAGGGGGAGGAGCTCTGTTTTGATTTCAAAGAATTAATGCTATTGTTCTTCTTCTCAATTCAAGTATTATTCATCTAAGAGAGAGTCTTTATGCTTTAAAGATCTAATTACTATCGAGAGAGGGATTAGATCTATTTGAATTCTATGATGAACTTGAGAAAGGAGTCATAGAATTTAGTTTGAGACTCTTCTCTCATAATTTTTTTGATTGATAATTCTTAGTCTGGTATGTAACATGTAACCACTTTGAATTGATATCTTGAGGGTTATGTGGCCAGAGATTAGAAATTGAACTTCACCTCTTCTCATGAGCAATAGATCAAGAGACTGGCAATTGATTATGTGAAGAGAAATTGAATTATTACAAAGAGATTGAGATTTGATTACTCATAATCTGCTATGGGTCTACTTTACATGATTGAGAAGGAGTCAAGAATCATTGATTCAGGAAGAATTAAAACATCTCCAATCCCTAATGAACTTACCAACTATCACTTCTTCATTTATTCCAATTTCTCCCTTCAGTTGCTTACTTTGACTTCCTTTCCGAATTTCTAATTTCAATTTTATGTTTAATTCCCCAAGTCCTTTTACATTTCAGCAATTTAGATTTCTTTGTCATTTATTCTTCCGCACTTACTTTCTTGCAATTTAATTTTATGCTCTTTACATTTCCAGTTATTTACATTCTATTCTTCTATTCAGTTATTTACTTCTTGTCATTTAATTTCTTCTAATTTATTTTACTTTCAAGTTATCTAAAATTTCAATCAATCATAACAAATTGTTTGTTTAACTAGAATGGTTACTTAATTAAAATTGCTTAATCCATCAACCTCGTAGGATCGACCTCACTCAAAGTGAGTTATTACTTGACTATGACCCGGTACACTTGCCGGTAGAATTTTGTTCTTAAAATTCGTATCAGTGATCAATTCGAAACTCCACACCACCGTCTGTGTTGTAATTGTCTTTTCCTATATTGGAAAATGGAGTTTTCTCGTGCATCACGTTCAGATCCAATGTATGATAGTGGATGGATACAATTGACAACTCCGGTATCAGTTTTAGGGTAGAAAAAAAATACCGAACTGTTCCACTGACAGGAATCCCTAGTACAAACTCCTCCTCCTCATCATTCTTAGAAGAACTACTTTCGTTGCTATCGGCAACATATTCTTCATCTGACTTTTCACTGTCCACATCCATGTGTACCACTGGACTAGCACAGTGCAGAAGTGGTGGTGCAAGAGGTAGGTTATCTTGGATAAAATTCGAGTGGCTAGAACTACCACCACCAACATCACCAACCTCCGCAGAAAGCTCCGTTACTTGTTTGGCCATGATTCTCCCGTGGACATCAAATATCAGGTGCACATGCTCATCGCCATTGAGCGAAAAAACATGAAACCGAAATACTCAATTTTCCATCTATGCTAGCAACCTATACCCAACTCTTTCATCATCCTTCGTCCCATTAACACCGAAACTCATCAATATTACACTCTTTAACTCATACAAAGAACTTAGTCTCCGAGTACGAAATAAAATAGGACTATCATACTCAAACACAATCCCATTGTCATTAATTCTCATGTGACAATTGGGATATACATTTACAATAATATATCTACTACCATTAGATATTTTTACTAAATTTATCAAAAAAACGGCGACGAAAAAGTAAAATGTTTGTGGAGAACACTAATGCTTGTAGATCCTTTTATAGTCGTACCCTATCTCGTTTACAATGTAGATGAAATAGTTTTCACATATCTCGTTTATAGTGTAAACGAGTTGAATATAAATATATCTCGAACATACTGCAGTCGCGAACTAGGAGGTGTCCATCGTAGAACGGTTTGACACATAGGTCACAAACGGTACCAGAAAAACAGCTCTGCAGTGCCTGAAGCAACTTCGGCACCTTATTGTACGACTCTTCCCAATCTCTGTATATTTGTGCAATTGCCTTCTGCTTGGCCATCCACACCTTTCTGTAGGATGGTTTGTAGTGATAGCTTTGCCTGGACTGCACCTTGCAAAACCAGAATGCTTACAAAGGGGTTGGACTGAATCAACGGCAAGATGACCCTACATATCAGACTGCTGTCTAACTGACGATGGTCTTGAGACATGGTAGGTGCTAGACAACTGTGCACTCCACCAACCCTCCGAACCTCCCTGAACACAACAAAACAATACTGCTTTAGCCATGTCGTACACCTACTTAAAATATATTGTACAGAAGTACTGAAAAGCGTAACTAAATTTAAGCTCACCAGTATCCGAGGTTCTGTCGAAGGACCACACGAAAGCTCCATTGACACCCATTCTCAGCTTGACGGTACTGCACATGATACTTTAACTGGTCCGATTTGATCACCTGGTACTCTGCACTCCTACGAATACTATAGTTCTTCACACCCTGAAGCACTGCCTCTCGGCTTCTAAACTTGTGGCCGACCCGAAACTTTACACCGCCGTCTAGGTTGTAATCTTCTTCACCCGTGTCAGGAAACGGAGTCCTCTCATGCATGGCGTCCAGATCCAGACTATGATAGTGAGCTGGCACTGCCGATAATGGCAAAATTGGGTGAGGTGGAGGCAGAACATGGCACGCCACAGTCTGGATAGGTGTCTTCGGAACACACTCATCCTTATCCCTACCATCAGACGAGTCGCTATCCGCACTGTCCGCCACGTAATCCTCGTCTGACTCCTCCTCGCCCTCCTCTACCTCATCCACTGGAATGGCAACATGAATGGACAATGGTGCGAGAGGTCGGTCGTCCTATACACAGGTCAAGTGTACGGAACTCCCACCACCACTATGTCCCACCTCTGCAGAAAGCTCCATTACCTGCTCCACCATGATCCTCCCATGGATGTCGAACATCAGTCACACATGCTCGTCCCCTAGAAGTCAGAATAGTCAAAACCAGAAGACTCCGTTACCCATGGGTGTCAGTAACCTATACGCCACCTTTTCGATTTCCCTCGCTTGTGTACCGCCGAGCTTACTCAATATCAAACTCTTCAAATCTGACAACGTTTTCACACGTTGAGTGCGAAACAATATCGGATCCTCATACTCAAATGTCACCCCGTTGTTTCCATTTCTCATACGACAGTTGGGATAAACAAGAACAACTATGTATAAACTATTACTGGCCATTAATGCATTGTATTCGTGAGAAATATGATACACAAAAAGGATAGAAAAAGTTTATGAGGAATACCAAGGGTTAGACATCCTTTTATAGCTGCTGCGATTGTCTTCTATATATCTTGTTTACAGTGTAAACGAGATGAACATTTCATGTATCTCATTTACACTGTAAACGATATATATATCTTGTTTACAATGTAAACGAGATAGACACGTTGCAGCTGACGTGTCGTATCTCGTTTACACTCTCGTTTACAGTGTAAACAAGATACATGAATTTTCATCTCGTTTATACTGTAAACGAGATATGACTTGAGAATGCAAAACCGTAAATTTTTGAAAATTATTTATTTTGATAATTATTACATTTATTTTATTTATTTAAATAAAAAATCCTAGATAGCCCTTATGTGCAGGGTTTGACATAAAAAAAATGTGTTTAGAGTTGTAGACTAAAAAAAACTTTATTTAGTGTTTAGGGTTATATAAGTAGACGGGCTCATCCTTAAACGCTCCTTGTTAAGTATGGAGGGCTGCACACCTTGTTAATTCGTTAAATCTGAACTATTTATTTATTATATTTTATTTGAATGGTCTGGATTTAAAAAGGTAACATGTTAATCAGGTTAACCATTTTTTTTTAATTTTAGATTTTTTTATAAGTTTCAGATATTGGGCTGAAGTCTAAAACAAAAAATATAGTATATAAATATTAAAAGCAACATATCTATACAACAAAAAAAATTACTGGACTTTAGAATTAAAATAAATAATACATAAAAAATAAGTTAAAAATTCATGTACTAAATTCAGAAAAAAAGATCATTTGAACTATAACTCATTAGCAAAGAAAGGAATACTCTTAATTATATATTAAATAAAATAATTATTTATTAGGCTCATTCTTATACAAATAAAAATTTCTGTTAGTTTTATATCTGTAATATTTTATACCAATTAACTTTAAAGTTTAATTATTTTTTGAATAAATTAATAAAAAAGTAATACAAATAATTGTTTAAATATAATTGTATTTTAATTTTTCATTCTATTACGTACACGTTGAGCATAATTTGAAATAAAAGATAATGGACTTGTTGTAACTGCCATGTATTCTGTGCTTTGACTGCATCGTCATCTGAGAATTATGGTGCCTTCATGGAGACCGGGGTTCTTCTACAAAATCGATTTTGTGTTTGGAGTTAGCCAACCAGCAGCGGCGACAGACAGGCTTCTTCCTCTTCTATGGCAGCGATTTTTCGGGTTCAAGAGCGTCAAAATCTATGGCTAGCCAGAACGATAGTGGAAGCACCGCCATCAAACAAAACAGTGAAGATGCTTGAAGACATCGCATCGACAATAACAGAGTAATAGAAGGATTCGATCAATTTTTGTGAGTACTTTTGTGGTGTAAAGATCGTCATGTGTTAAAAGAGGGAATTAATTTTTTTGTGAGTGTCAATTTATTTATTCAGCCCATGAAAAAAATAATAACAATAATAAATAAATTTAATTTATCTGATAACTTTTGATAGTAGATTAATTTTTAAAGAGTGTTGTACTTTTTATTTTATTTGGAGTGTACCAACTTTTGTCAAATAGATGTATTACCCAATCTAAAAAACAAATGGATGTATTAGCAAAAAATGTTATAAATATATTTTTATTATTATAATTTTATTTTATAATATAACTGGTGTTTTTGAAGGTGTTGTGTAAGGTTCTGAAAATTGAATTGGCGATGAAAATAGTAGAAGTAGAGATTTCAAGGTTTAAAAATCTAGCTAATATTAAATTCGGTCGAAGCATATATAACAAATAACAGATTTATGTATAAAAAGGATAATTTTATTTAAAAAAATTATTGATGGAATATATTAATTAAAACTAGTTATACTTTTAGATAATGCGTCCTACATTTACTTTTTCTAACGTGTCTGATAAAGAAATGTAATAAAATTAAAAATTAAACCAGGAAAATACTGTGCGACACGCTGAAAGCACATTTTCAGTTTATTTATTTTTTTGCGTAAATTAAAGGATATATATTGCTATTGGATTTTTATGTTATATAAATAAAAAAAATAATTATTTCCAAAAAAAGAAAATAAAAGAGTATTATTGATCCGGATATAACATTTTTTTTAGACATTGTATCCAGTTTGCCCACTGATTAGGTGAACTGCTCATCGACCATGCAGTTCGCTCAGTGATTAAGTAGTGAATCGTGTGTTTGCACTCAAATTTGATATAATTTAATATAATTTAAATTATATTAGTATATTTTAATATTTTTTAATTTTATTCAAATAATATAAAATTTTAAAATATTTTAATTTGATAGAAATATATATAAATTTTAAATTAGAATGAAATTAGGATTCTCCCTTTATTGTTACCTCCTTCATCTAACCCTCCCTCTCCTTTTGACGTAGCAGAAACCTCCTCCCCCAATTTGACCAAGCAGCCACCGAAGAGAGCCCCGTCGCCGGCGCTGGAGAACCAACCTCCATGAAGTCCGCTGCAACCTGAGCAGTCGGCGCTACCCAACCGGTCCTTCCGCATGATTGGAGTGTTTCCTTCACGCTTGGTGTTCACTGCTGCCATCATCCCGCGCACCTCCCTCGTGATACTGTCGAGCGTCGGTCGTCGACTAGGAACTCTCCGTCGCCGTCGCCTGGCCGCCGGACATCCGCACGCCTGCGTGGACCTGTGTCGCACCATACTCATCTTTGAACGCCGCATATTCTTTGTGCTGTCTATGGTCTGCCGTCAAGGAATCCAACACCACCGTTCCCTCTGCCTGATCGCGACACTTCTCTTCGTCCCACTCTTGGACTACAAAAGGTCAGTATAAAGCTATTGTTCTACTCTATAGTGTATGTTTGTTTGACACCTAGGTTTCAGATGTTCCTTGATTATATGTATGCTGATTTTAAAGTTTATGGTGGTGCAATGGGATTGAGTTCTTGCTGTTTATATATGATAGGACTCCATACCAAACTCAGGAGAGTAAGCTTAGGAGAGGTGTTGATATTGTTGTTGGCACTCCAGGTCGCATGAAGGTATCGCCTTTATAATATTTGTTGGTTTCATATAATGGTTTTTTATTTTTGCAATATGATTCATACCTTTTGCCAATGTTGATAGTAGAAGCTTCAGTCTATTTAATGGCTATTGTTGATTTTATATAGGATCATATAGAAAGGAAAAATATTGACCTGAGCCAGCTAAAGTTCCGTGTCCTTGATGAGGCTAATGAGATGCTCAGAATGGGTTTTGTTGAAGATGTGGAACTAATTCTAGGTATTTGGTTTGGTTTTTGCCTCTTTGGCCAAATTTTATTTTTTTAAATCTATAATTTATAAATTATTTTAGTCCACTGATGTTCCATGCCAGTGTTTGATTTTTTACTCTGTAGCTTCCTTCTTTTTTTAGTATAACAATGGTCATTGATTTTTACAGGCAAGGTACAAGATGTTAGCAAAATTCAGACACTTCTTTTCAGTGTTACTTTGCCAGACTGGGTTAAGCATGCATGTTTTGTCATCATCCTATGTTTCAGTGTTACTTTGCTAGCCATTTTTTGGGTAAAAAATCTAGCAATGATACAAAAAAGGGTGCAGCCAAAGAATTCAACACCAAACTAGCAGAATAGAGAGCCACCTTAAGAGAAGGTATTTGACATAACAATTGATCCAAGATGAAAGAGGGAATATAATCATGCTAATTTGTTACATTTTATTTTTTTGTTGTTTAGTTTAGGTGTGATTGTAATAATTTTTTTTGTCTTGAACACTGTATTGTGCTAATTAGGTGTGGGATATTGCATATCATTATTTACATTTAGATATCAAGTTTGATGAACTAGCCTTTGCTAGTTATTGTAGTTGGTTACTTTAATTTCTCACACAAAATTTTAAACTGTTCATTTATTAATTTTTATATTATGTAAACTTGTATGTTTAAGTCAAGGTAAAAACTGACAATTTTTTTTGTGCCATTAGAATTTTTATGCACATGACTCAATTTTGTTTTCGGGTTTCATATCTTCTCTACTGATATAATTTCTACTATCTTTCTTTTCTATCTTTTCTTGCATTAAAACCCATGCAATATGCTAAATTTCATCAGCATGAGCAATCATTCGTACATTCATTTTTTTGTTTTGTAGTGCAAGCAAATAAGCAGCATGTATTCTTATTAATTTTGTTATATACAATCCCACTACTAGAGAAATACCATTCTATATGCAAAGGAAAAGTATCAGCCAATTTCAATAATTTTCTTTTAAAAATGTATTTTTAATTTTATATTCACAACTCTCTTCTTTTTCAATTTTAATTCGAGGAATGTTACATGTTTTGTATATATCCATTTTTTGTTTTTGTTTTTATGACTTGGAGTTCCAATGGTTCTTTTTCATGAAGGGAAGCATAGATATATATTATAGAATTTAATTTTGATGTACTCTCAGTGTAAAGTAGTTTTAATATAGGCCGGATGTTCATTTTACTAGGTAGGTCGATAGTTATTTTCATTCTAATTTAGATGTTTATGTGATTTGGATTGAATTTAATATAATTTTACCTGATTAGAAGTATTTGTTAAAAAATAGTGAGCATGGTGCCTATTATAAACTGAAATTTTAATAACACGCTTAATCCTGTTTAAGTTAGTCATTTTCTTGGTAGTTTATATTGTTAATATTGCTGATATTTAGTCACCTCAAAAAAGCATAACTAAATGATTAACTAAATAATTGTTTTCACTATAACCAATAAAATAGAATGAAACTCAATTCCAACACAAAATAATTATTCTGGAAGTTTTCCAATTGTCAATTAATATAATGTTAGGTTTTATTTGCTACATATTGTGTCTTGCTGTCTAATAGAATTTGGCCCTTGCTTTTTTACCATAACTTTTCATTTATATACAGGAAGTTCTTGAATCCGTAAGATTCATCCATGTTTGCCATCTTTCAAGGCTGAATTCACTACATCTGTTCCTCTTACTCGAATTAGAGATATTGCTCACTGAAATGACATCTCATATGACCTCAAGGTTATTTTCCTACAGTACCTCAAGTATGTAATCCCATTTCAGTTTAATGTATGATAGATTGCCTGTTTCATGCTCTTTTTTGGCAGTTACAAATTAAGCACACTATACAAAACAAGCTTCACCGAAATGGTATCCCTGAAGATTTGGTTGCAACAAAAGCTATACTTGCTAAAATCACAAAGAACCCAGGAGAATATAATCAAGCATTTGTGGAGCAATTCAAGATATTTCATCAAGAACTCAAGGACTTCTTTAATGCTGGCAGGTTTATCTTGAATTCTCAGTATCACTTGTAAATATATGTAAATTAAACTTGTTTTTCTTATCTTAATTCAAAATATCACATTATGAGACATGTTATATATCATGATATTTTCTATTGAAGACCTTTAACCTTCTACTGGATCACTACATCATTTGAATGCATGATTAGACATTATAAACCAATAGATCGATCATGAAACTTCATGCATTCATTGACAAGACTGAGCATGCAACCCAGTGCATGCATCTGTGCAATTGTCTGGTTTGGTGAGTGTTATGCAACCTTTCCCCTTGTGTTAATCCAAATTTTCTTCATTACTCCGAAATCACTTAACAAAAGAAACTAGTGAAGCATGTACATGCAGAATTCAGCAAATCAAGCAAAAGATCAATACTATAACTAAAATAAACATCCACTTTTCGAATAAACAAATCATCTGCATACATAGTAAAATGAACATCCATTTTAATTGATAATAAACATCTAACAAATTAAAAATTTTTATTCAATTATTACATTCTTAATTAAAATCCAATACCACCACCAACAGCACAAACAGACAGTATATATGCAGAAAAAGAAAAAGAACTATCATTAAAACCAACCATCCGATATCCTGCTAAAGTAACCATCCAATTAGGGTCAACTACAGATCGACAATGGTCACCTTGCGTACGTCACACTGCATGCAAAGGACAACCAGGCGAGGGAAAAATATTCTCTGCTATTTGAACCAGATTACCTAAATTTTGCAACCTTTCCCATGCTATACTTAAATCAATTTCAACAATCTCAGCAAACATCTTATTCAACATGTTCCTACATACTAAAATTGCATGTATTCAGTTTTCCATCATGTACAATCAAACATCTCAACAGGCTAAACTGTGTCTAGAAAATGAAGCAACAAAAAGATGAATCCTGAAAAAAGGAAATTAACCTACTAATCGTAGATGATTGATGACGGTCGGAGATGGGGGCCTTAATACTAACGAGACCCTGGACTGTCGAATGGTCACGGCATCAACTCTCTGACGCAGGAGGTAGGATCGTGGTAGCAGGCTGACGCAGAGATGATGTGTGGAAAGCAGGTCCGGGTGCTGCTGTTCGGATAGGCGCCGATGACTGGTCCACGGCATGAGGGGACGCAAGGCTGGGATGTTCAGCCCAGAACGGTGTGCCGCGGTACGGGTTCGGAAGATGGGTGCTGCAGAAGGGGGTGGGCGATGCAATTCTCGTCCGGGCTGCAGCAGGTTGCGGGTGCAGGCGGCGATGAGAGGGTTGGGGGCAGGTTGAGCAGCGACAGTGTGGGATTTTAGGGGAAGAGGGTTATTGACGGTCATAATAGGTAAATGGAGATAATTTGAAATTGGGAGTTTCAATTAGGGTAAATGATAATTTATTTTTATTTTTATTTTAAAATAGACCAAATTAAAATTTTATTGTACATATTGATATGTATACTTCATTGTCTCCCTAGCGGGACTCAAAATGTCACACCACAAGTGCAACCCAGCCCACGCCAACTATGGTTTACCAAAAATTGAGTGCTAACTGATTCACCTTAATTAACCACAACCTGGTCAATAATTTTTGTCCCTTTTGCAACTGCCACAGCACCTGCCTAGTTCGATCGAAACTAACACTACACGTGTATTCTTTTCCTGCATATACGACATTTTAGCAGGTGAAGAAAAAGTTTAACTTCCTCAAAGCAGCATAACCCTCATGTTATGGTAATATGAATATTGATAGGAAAATTCTCTAGTGCTGAGGCATAGATTCCTTCGTACATGCTGATGAAAACGTGTCAAGCTGGAGTGTGCTGTTGATGCATGAGCAGCTTCCCCCTAGCTGCAGCATGTGGAGGATTCAGACGTAGGTCCCACACTTCAGAAGAGATGTGAGGTAGATTTTAGTCAAACATTGCTTAATCAATTTATGTTAATAAAGTAATTATAATATTTATTTATTTCCAATATGGACCTGGACACCAATATGTCAACAGTAAGGACTAACTGGACATGAAAAGGAGGTTGGGCTATGTCAACATTTTTGGTTAGTTTTGCATGAAAAAAAGATATGAATAAAAAATTAAAAAGAACTATTGAACCGTTTCATTTTTTAGAAAACTATTCATTACACATAATTTACAAAAAAATATTTTTTAAAATTTTTAAAACCTAAACTATTAATTATACATTTTAATTAAAATATAAATAGCAGAGTGCTAGGGACCAGTAAATTTTGTAATTTTTAGTCATTAATTAGCCATTATTAATATTTTTAATAGTGTGAGATTAGATCTAATGGTAAAGATTACTTACTTTTTTGTTGGTTAAATGCTGGCCAAATTTTAGTAAAACTGCTGACCCCATAGACTTTCTCTTATAAATAACCTATCCTGCTAAAAAAATTTTCTTTTATTTAATTTTATACACATTTAATAATAAAAAGAGTGAATTCTCTTGAAACGTTTGTACTTGTTGATATGCTAGTATTTATACGTGAAACTAGAAT
>NC_029790.2:92164166-92171088 GCF_000816755.2 Arachis ipaensis
AAGAATAAATATAATTAAATTATTATATAAAAATATACATATATATTTTAAAATATCAAAATAAATTACTATATTTTTAAACAATTATTCTAGTACTCATTATATTTTTCAGTTATTAATTACCTTCAAGGCCAAATAAATTTCTTAACTATTATTGTTTTTAAAAATTGGACTACATACCTGTATTTTTTTGGACATTAAAATAAATTCTTTTCTATGTTTTTTGAGACAAAAAGAGTCCAACTCTGATTGACTTGTCCATAATAATCTACGGCCCATACAATATTTTCACGTCCATCCAGTCTAAACATCAAAATAAAAATACTTCATTACTATTATATTATACTTATTTTCTTAAACCAAATTCATTACTTTTTTTAATCTCGTTGTTAATAAGAGAGTCTGACACAAGTCTTTTGAATAGTGAAATCCTCTCCTGAACTGTCTGCTTCCAACTGCAACGCCTCCAACCATGATGAACACTTCAACAAAACACGTGTAGTCACTACCATGTGACATGCACTCTCCGCAGCTGCTGAAGAATCTTTCTTTCAGCATCATAGCATCTCCCATATTGATATTTGCTCTGGGTATACTAATTATAGGACAAGTTATTTAAATAAAATAATTAAAAATTAAATTTATTAGAATATAAATTTTTTTTTTAAATTTTATATATTTGTTTATAATTTTTTAATAACTATATAAATCGCTATAGATATCAGCGAATTTAAAATTGAACGTCCGTTACTGCTAACTGCAGAATTGGACATAAATTATTATAGACTGTAGCGATTTTTAAAGGAGGTGCAATATACATAAACTGTTGTTGGCTATAGCAGTTTATGTACAAATAGGGGTAGGTAAATTTGTGGTATATTGTAGCAATTTATGCATAAATAAATTCTCTGTATATATATGTATTAACATTTGACCGCTGAAATATTAATATGTTTATTTATCAAATAAAAAAAATGTTATTAAACTAAGAATTGAAAGTGGTGTTACCTGGTCGCAACAATAAATTTAATTGAATGATAGTAAATAAGGGTTATTACTATTTACTTAAACAATAAAGAGTACTTTTTAAAAATTATTTTCTAAAAATATTAAAAATGGATAAGTTAAATTGAATGATAGTAAAAATTTTAAATTTTTATTTATTAAAAAGTATGTAAGATTAAACTTATTGTTGCTACCACATAACATCAGCTGACGATCGGTTTTTCTATCGGTAAAGAAATATAAAAATATGATCGCGTTGTAAGTATAGCTTCTAAACCAACAGAAAATTCTTTCGTACAAATATTTTGGTTGTCACAAGTAACAAACCCCTTTAAAATTGATAACCGAAGTATTTAAACCTCGGGTCGTCTTCTCAAGGAACTGCAGGGAGGTGTTCTTATTATTGGTTATGAGTTTTGTAAATTGGGGGTTTTGAAGGTAAGGAACAAGTAATTTAAATAGCAAGTAAAATAAATAAATAACTGTAAAATAAACTCTTGGCAAGGTATGAAAATTCGGAAGTTCTATCCTAGTTACTCCTATGAGAATTGAAGTTAATCCCACTTAGTTAACCCTTACGAAAACAAGGGAAAGTCAAGTGAACTAATTAGTTAGATTTTCCAAGTCCTAGCCAACTCCTAAGGAAAGACTAGAGTTAGTGGAATTCCAGTCAATTAGCCGACATAACAATTAATCACGATAAGTTGATAACTCAAGAGCCTCCAGTTAATCAATTAAAGCCAATAATATAAAAAGCTAAATAAGAACCATAAATCTGAAATACCTCAATTACATTAATAAGAGAAAATCAATCTAAACATAAAGAGTTCATAAGCCAATTTGGCAACATAAGTAATTAAATGAGAGCATTAAAGTATATGAAAGTAAAAGAGAAATATAAAGTGAAAGAAATATTGAACCTGATGAAGAGTTGAAATCCTAAATCCTCCTAAAACCTAAGAGAGAGGAGAGAACCTCTCTCTAAAAACTACATCTAAATCATGAAAAGTGAATAATTGGAGACTTCCTCATGAATGGATGCATTCCCCCACTTTATAACCTCTAATCTATGCTTTCTGTACTTGGATCTGGGCCAAAAAGGGTTTCAGAAATCGCTGGGAGCATTTTCTGCAATTTCTGGTGCGTGGCGTCTGTCACACGTCCGCGTAGGTCACGCGGTCGCGTCATCTGGGAGTTTTCCTTATCACGCGTTTGCTTCGGTCACGCGTACGCGTCATATGTGTTCTGCTCAAGGCACGCGTTCGCGTCAGTCACGCGTTCGCGTCAGTCACGCATTCGCGTCACTGCCTTTTTCGCGCTAGGCACGCGGCTGCGTCATCCATGCGTTCGCGTCGCTGCTAGTTTCTTCAAAAACTCCATTTTGTGCTTTCCTTCTATTTTTGTATGTTTCCTTTCCATCCTTTAAATCATTCCTGCCTTAGGAGATCTGAAAATACTCAACACACAAATCACGGCATCGAATGGTAATAAAAGGTAATTAAAATAATTATTTTTAAGGCATAGGAAACATATTTTTCACATATATCACGTAATAAGGAAGGAAAAGTAAAACCATGCAATTTCACATGAATAAGTGAGTGAAAGGTTGAATAAATCACTTAAATTGAGCACAAAATATATCATGAAATATGGGTTTATCAATATATAATTCATCTATGCATAAACCGCTACCGTATGCAACGAATTTACCTATCCTTATTTGTACATAAATCACTATAGCCAGTAGCAGTTTATGTATGTTGCACCTCCTTTAAAAACCGCTACAACCTATAACGATTTCTGTTCAACTCCATTTTAACGTAAACCGTGGCTACTAGTAGTGGATTACGTTCAGTTTCAAATCCACTGGTACCGGTAGCAGTTTATATAATTATAAAGAAATTGTAAACAAGTATGAAATTTCAGAAAATTGTGATTTGATAAATTTAGTTTCCAATAATTTGATTTAAGTAACTCGTCCCTAATTATATTAAAGTTCACATTAGTGATACAAAGGACAATAGGTGGGAATGCACTTTCTTGCATGACAACCCCGTCTTCTCTCGTAGGAGAAATGTGTGGACAAACCTTAGCTTACAGCAAGGAATGTTTTCTCAGCTTAACCTCAATTTTTCATAAGTAATTACGATGATATTTTGTGGTAAGAGGAGTAGATTGAGAAGCACACAAAACCAAAAATTCAATCTGAGAAATTTAGAACCGGTATACTCCAATTCGCTCATAGATTTAGAGCTAAAAGAATGCAAATTTACTTGGTTATGTTGTCAACTCCAAAATATTTCAGACTGATTTTTTATGATTAACAAATTAAAATATAATCTAATAATTTTATTAAAGAGCTATTTAATATTTGTTCAAATGTGAAATATGCTAAGAATTATTTTTTCAAGTAATATAAGCAAATTCGATGCCTTTTTAATTTGAGAAAGTATGAAGATCAAAGTGTATAATTTCAGAAATTAAACTGAGTAAATAAGACCACATAAAAAATAGCCAAACTACCTAAGAGACAACAAAGCACATCTCATAAGCACCTTGTCCAATTTTTACATATGAAAATGTTAAAGGTGCAAAAGTGCTTGTCTCAATAGACCATTAACAAAATGCAAGTTTTTTACTCCAACTTTTAAATTTTGAGTGTGCTCAATAAGCCAAACCGTTTAGAGAAACTTCCTCTCACATCTGCACAAAGTACATTGCGAAGCTTCTATACATAGCAAAAAGCATTGACAAGAGTAAAAGCACGTCATCCTTCATTTTTTCTTAAGGAAATATGAGGATAACAATTGGCAAAGGTTCATTAGCTACTTTGTAACTTCAAGACTGTTGAGTTTGGAAAAATATTTCATTATTTATTGTGATGACAAATATTTGGTTAAGAGTTAATTTCAATTTATGGTGTGATTATTTGTGTTATAAAGTTTTAGATTTGACATTATCATATATGGTAATTTGATTTGATTTGGAAAGAATTAACCATTAAGAGAAAGATATGAAAGAGATTAATGCTGTGAAATAAGAAAGAAACAATCATGACAATTATGAGAGAGATTGGACAGCAAACAATTAGTGTGAATAATAAAAAATTGATTTAATTATGTTTGAAAATAATCAAATATCAAGACAAGATATGAAGGAAATATAAAAACTTGTAGCTACCCAAAGAAAAAAGAATATCAATTCTTCAATGGAAATTAATTAGCTGCAACGGCTAGTATTAGCTATTTTTTTATATAAGTAGAATAACCAAATTTAAAGAAGAACAAGGAGAATATTCAAAGATAAAAACACTACACGTTGAAGTATAATTCTTTTTCACTTTGGTTACTTTTGATATTCAATTTTTGTGTCTTCTTAGTGAACGAAAAAAGGCTTATAATTCATTGAGAGATTATTTGAAGAAAAAAAAGCCTACGAGTGAAAAGGCATAAACTAGGAAAAAGTCAACACAGTTTTAGATTGAATTTTTCATTTGATTCTGTTTGTTCTTAATGTTTTTGTTGGTCTTTTCTTTAGTTTGTGAAGCACGAAATTGCTGCTTCATTTGTCTTGGCATAGAATCGGTTTGTTCGATTTGTTTTTATCTTGGTCTTGGTCTTGGCATTGATAATTGTAATATTGAATTGGATATAGTGAATTTCACCATCATTATGATGGAGACTGGACATAGACCTCATTGCACTTTGAGGTTGAACCAGGATACTTGCCGGTGTCGTTCTCTTTACTCTTTCCTCCTTTATCTTCTGCAGTTGCAAGAGACTAAACCGAACAAATCTCTTGTTTTCTCTGTTACATGCTTCTAATTTTAAAAGAGTTCCTTGATTCATACCCCTTTCTCAAGGCCTATAAAACCTTCAATTGGCAGAAGAGCTTAGGCTCTAGGAGTCAAGCTTAATAGTTTGGAGAAAAGATTCATGGCAACCAATCCAGTCTCTTTCAACCTAATCGAAGGTCAATCTTATCATCGACTTAGGGGTGAACATGGATCGAATAATATCCACAAATTCGCAGTAATGATTTGCATCCTATCCGCAAATTGTGGATATTATCTGATCTGCAGTCAAATAGGATTGGATCACGAATTTTATATCTGTATCTGTTGGGAATAAGTAGTATGACCACAATCCAATCAATCACGTGTCAAATAATTTGTTATTGTTATTATATTAAAATGTTAATATAATAACGTCCTTGATTAAATTTAGAGATTTATCATTATGATAGTGATCACACACACTAACGAGTGTTCTAATCTTTGCTGTAGAATTATTTAATTATTAATTTGATTTGATCAAATAAATAATTATATTAATTCAAATGGAATATTATTATATTTTTTGCTAGCACCAAAAATATAATAATAGTATGATAATTGAGTATATTATATGAGATTTGAGAATAATTAGTTATTCTATTTCTAAATTTGAATTCTAAATTTGGATGAGATCCTAACTGATTCTGTTTCAAATTGAGTTATGATATGATTCATAAATTTGAAAGATTCAAGTTTAAAATAACAAGATATGATTTAAATTTGAATTGAGAATCAAATTTAAAATCAGTAACAAATCTCATACTATATATATGTATGCTAAGAGTAGAGGAATGTGAAAAGAGACAAGAATAAAACACAAGGGTTTTATTCCTTTACCTCTACGCACATAAATGTATGTGAGCCTAATTCTTGGAGAAGAATTTTATGGCGTGCAAAGAGTTGCAAGAGGTTTCTCAATTTAGATCAGATGTCCATTGGTCAAGGAGTTAACAGCAAAGGTTGGTCTCGGTGTGGATACGCATAGCGCCTTCATACCATTGAAGGAGAAAATGATTTTTACTAGCGTACACAGGTATTTAGATCTGATCTATATATTGCATATTATTGGAATAAAGTTTAAACACAAAATAGGTCTTTAAGGATTACTTTCTTTTCTTCCGCTACGTGTTATGAACACATGGTAATCCTTACAGTGATATTAAAGCTTTGGCTTTTTTTTGTTTAAATTTTTATTCCTATATTTCTTAAAGTTTGTGAATTAATAGGATTAATTCCAAAATTTTAAACATGAGATGTATTTATTTTCATTGAGATGATCTTCTAATAAATTAATAGTTAATTTATTTTAATTATTTAATTGTGATTAAATTATCATTCTTTTAATATAAAAATTTGTGAGTACAATTACTTTTACTAGAATTGTATACCACTCAATAGAGGATATACTTTTTTCTTGAAAGTATAAAAGTGAAAGTATAAAAGGTTTGATCGTCAAACTAACTTTTCACAAAAAAAAAGCCTATTTGTATAATGATACAATTCTATAAAGATAGATTTAATGGTTACTTAAATTTTTTTATAATCATGTTCAATAAGGATTGTCCTTAAAATAAAATTATGCACTATTGCAGTGGAAGATTTCATGTTTTGAGAAAACGTGATATTTATTATGCACTAGGTATATTTTACAAAAGGTCAAGTAAACATGCTCAAGAGCAAAGGTGCTTAAGGTCAAAAAAGTTTTGATAAACACAGATGTGCATTGAAAAATTATACACATGATTGATTGGCTCTAGTGCAAGTGGGAGATTACTGTGATAATAGTATGCCCAAGATCCAATCCATCATGATTGGCTCTCGTGCAAGTGGGAGATTGTTGGGAATAAGTAGTATGACCACAATCCAATCAATCACGTGTCAAATAATTTGTTATTGTTATTATATTAAAATGTTAATATAATAACGTCCTTGATTAAATTTAGAGATTTATCATTGTGATAGTGATCACAATATTGAGAGATAAATCTTTTATAATTTAATCTAAATTGTTCTTGGTAATAGGATTATTAAAAAGGACATTAATAATCCGGAAAGATCAATATATATATAATGGTCTTCATC
>NC_029790.2:92171113-92178722 GCF_000816755.2 Arachis ipaensis
CACTTACTGGATTCTTTGAGTAAAGAAGTAAGTAAGTTAGGGGAACCGGTTTCAAAATAAGTAGAGTCAGTAATATTAGTATCTCGAGTTTGAGAAATGGCTCTCAACTGCCTAAGGAATAACTGATTAGTAATTAAGATGTTCATAAATTTAGTATGGGTTATAGGTAAGTTGATCGTGGGATCCCATAATCCACAGGCCTTAGTTTCATATTATTTATGTAACAATTAATGATACTGTCAGCGTCCAGTTTCCTTAGTTCATTATAATAATGGTAACAAGTTAGAGTTTGACAATTAAACCATACTCTAAGGGTTAACCAAGAGCTGGAAAGATGGAAGGAATTATACTTTGTTCTTCTAAGGTTCTTAGTAAAAATATATTACTTATACTATCGGGTCGTTGAGGAGTGTTGCTAGACGCCAACCTTGATTAGTAAATTTAGTATAATTAATTTACTATCCGCTTAGTATTGAACCTATGGGGTCACACACTAACGAGTGTTCTAATCTTTGCTGTAGAATTATTTAATTATTAATTTGATTTGATCAAATAAATAATTATATTAATTCAAATGGAATATTATTATATTTTTTGCTAGCACCAAAAATATAATAATAGTATGATAATTGAGTATATTATATGAGATTTGAGAATAATTAGTTATTCTATTTCTAAATTTGAATTCTAAATTTGGATGAGATCCTAACTGATTCTGTTTCAAATTGAGTTATGATATGATTCATAAATTTAAAAGATTCAAGTTTAAAATAACAAGATATGATTTAAATTTGAATTGAGAATCAAATTTAAAACCAGTAACAAATCTCATACTATATATATGTATGCTAAGAGTAGAGGAATGCGAAAAGAGACAAGAATAAAACACAAGGGTTTTATTCCTTTACCTCTACGCACATAAATGTATGTGAGCCTAATTCTTGGAAAAGAATTTTATGGCGTGCAAAGAGTTGCAAGAGGTTTCTCAATTTAGATCAGATGTCCATTGGTCAAGAAGTTAACAGCAAAGGTTGGTCTCGGTGTGGATACACATAGCGCCTTCGTACCATCGAAGGAGAAAATGATTTTTACTAGCGTACACAGGTATTTAGATCTGATCTATATATTGCATATTATTGGAATAAAGTTTAAACACAAAATAGGTCTTTAAGGATTACTTTCTTTTCTTCCGCTGCGTGTTATGAACACATGGTAATCCTACAGTATCCATAGATCCGATCCGCAGATCCAAAAATTAAATTAAAAATTATAAATAAATAAAAAGTATATATAAATTTTAAATACTCATTCACTCAAAAGTCAAAACCCTAATCCCTATTCTCTCCCCCCTTTGGTTGCCCCTCCCTCTTGACTCTCCTCTCCTCACTAGCACTCCATCATATCATTCAGCCTTGCCGTGATGCTGGTGGCCATCAACTTACCTCACCTTTTCACTCTTTCTCTGCGTTGCAAGATGTCCTATATCACCTAGTCCTCTCTTCCTTAGTCCATCTTTTTCTCTGTCCCGGTTCTTTGTGCTGCCTAGACCACTCAACCTTTTCCTGGCTACTCGCTTTCTTGCCGCCCTCCTCCTCACCTCTCTTCATTGCCTCTATTCCAGTGTTCATCGAGGTTCATCATCGCCATTCTTCTTCGAGCTTCTACTTCTAACTTTTGCCTCTTCTTCTAGCTTCTGTTTTTGTGTCGTCTTCTGGCTTCTACTTTTGCGTCTTCTTCTGGCTTCTGCTTCTGTGCTTTCTCCTGACTTTTGATTTTATTTTTGTTTTTTCATTAAGGCATGGGTTTTGGGTTCTACTTATTTAAGTTATGGGTTCTGGTCTTTAGTTTAATTTTTTTTGTTTTAAATTTGGATTATATCATGAGCTATTAAATTTAGATGTACTGCTATTAGAAAATTTTGGTTCTCTTGTTACTATCTTGAATTGGTACTATTATTTACGAAGTTTTTGTTGTTGAATCTTCTCTGCTGTTATTTGAATTATGATTTTGGTTCTTCAAGATATTTTTTCAATTTTATTTTTATTTTTTATTCTCAAAAATAATTTCTTTACAGGATATATTCAATACCCGATTTGATTCGATCCGTCCACGTGCAAATTGATGAGCGAATATTTTATACGCTTTTTGGCATGATTTTCATATAGTTTTCATTATGTTTTGTTTAAGTTTTATTATATTTTCATAGGTTTTAGTGAAAAATTCATATTTTTTTATTCTACTTTGAGTTTGTGTGTTTTATGATGATTTCAGGTATTTTCTGGCTAAAATTGAGGAGTTTTGGAAAAAGTCTGATTCAGAGACAAAGAAAGGACTGCAGATGTTGTCAGATTCTGACTTCCATGTATTCAAAGGAGCATTTCTGGAGCTACAGATATCCAAATGGCGCGCTCTCAATGGATATGGAAAGCTAACATGCAGGGCTTTCCAGAAATATATAATAGTCTATACTTTGCTTTGAAAATAAAGGCCCAAAACTGGCGTTCAACGCCGGCCACCAGCCCCATTCCTGGCGTCCAATGCCCAAAAGGGGGCAGCTGGCGTCCAACACCCATTCAGGAGTCCAAAGCTGGTGTTGGACGCCCAAAAGGGAGCACCAACTCGTGGCCTCACTCAAGCTCATCCCAAACACTCACCAAGTGGGCTCGAAAAGTGGATTTTCGCACTACAAGACTAGTTTATCTTATTTCTGTAATTCTTAGTTAGTAAATTAGTATTTATAGGAGGAGATCACCCTTGTTTAGGATCTTCTTCCTCCCCCACATTTACATTCGAACACTATTCAATGTACAGTATGAGTCAATAACCTCCTATGTTAAGGTTAGGAGCTCTGCCAATTCTTATGGATTAATAATATCACTATTCTATTTCAATCTATGCTTGATTCTATTTTAAGATGTATCTTCGTTCTTCATCCTAATGAATTGGGAGTGTAAATTGACCGTCATCCCTATTCACATGGGTTCTTGCGAGTTCTTAACGGGATAGTACTAAACCAAAAGCTTGATTATACATCTCTTAGATGGCTAATCCACGACTTCGTTGGGTACTTGGAGCATCAGTGCAACCGAGGTATGGGGCGATTAGGGCCTTTGTGGTATAGGCTAGAATCAAAGGACCAGCGTTCTCTGATCTGGAAGATCCGATCTTGTCTGTGGAGTTTTGAGTAGGATAACCAAGGGAATGGACTACTAGAGCTTCACCCCGTTCAGATTGGATGACCGCTGACCCGACATTTGATCTGAAACAGAGGAGATTAATAATCGCTGACCCGGCGTTAATCATTTACAGCCTGCCATGGAATGAATCAATCAGAAGTTGGAGTAGATGGTGAGAAAAGTTGATCCAGAAGGAAGAAGCATCTCCGAAGCTTCAACCATTCTCTCCTCACTGATTTCACACCTATCTAGTAACGTTTTATTTATTTATTCTATTTTATGCGTTTTTCAACAACTATCATATTTTCAATCCGCCTGACTAAGATCTACAAGATAACCATTGCTTGTTCAAACCAACAATCTCCGTGGGATTGACCCTCACTCACCTGAGGTATTACTTGGACGACCCGACGCACTTGCCGGTCTATCTGTGCGAATATTGCGGAGCCAGTTTCACACACCAAGTTTTTGGCGCCGTTGCCGGGGATTGTTCGAGTTTGACAAACTATCGGATTATCTTGTTGCTTAGATTAGGTACTTTTTACTATTTTGTTTTGTGTCTTTTGTTTTCTTTTTCAAAAAAATTTTTTTTTTCAAAATCCATTTTTTCTTTGTCTTTTGTTTGAGTCTAGTGTCAGTTCTTAAGTTTGGTGTCCTTTGTGTGTTCTTTATTTTCTTTGAAATTGTTCTTCTTGGTATTCAAATTGTTCTTGTTTCTTCTCTTTGTTTGATCTTAAAATTTTTAAGTTTGGTGTCTTTTGGTGTTTTTCTTTAAAAATTTTGAAAAAAACTAGTGTCTTAGATCTAAACATTCTAAGTTTGGTATCTTTTGGTTGTTTTTCTCTTTCTTCATTAATTCGAAAAATAAAAAAATATCTTTTCTATCTTTATGAAAAAATTTCGAAAATCTTGCTTTCTTTTTTTATTTTGATTTAAAAATTTTAAAGTTTGGTGTTTTCTTGTTAGTAAAGTCAAATTTCAAATCCTATCTTTTTAAATCTTTTCAAATCTTTCCTTTTAATTTGATTCTTTCTTATCTTATCTTTCTTTTAAATTTTAAAATTTAAAACTTTTTCAAATCTTTATCTTATCTTTTTTTTAGTTTTCAAATCATTGTCTTATCTTATCTTGATTTCAAATTTCAAAACCAAATCTTTTCAAAATTCAAAAACTTTTCAAATTTCACCATATCTTATCTTTTCAACTTATTTTTAAATCTTTATCTTATCTTGTTTCATTTTCAAAATTCAAAATCAAATCACTTTCAAATCTTTTCAATTCTTATCTTATCTTGTTGACTTTTCCTTTCTAATCTTAAATTTAAAAATTTTTTAAAATAAAATATTTTTCAAATCTTCTATCTTATCTTATTTTCAAATCTTTCTTAATTAGTTACTTGTTTCCTCTTTCTTCTTTTTCAAAACTTCCTAACTAATTCCTCTTTCTTCTGTTTTTCAAAATTCTTACCTCTTTCTCTCTCCTCTATTTTCGAAAATCATTTTTCAATTTTTCAAATCTTTTTAGTTAATTAGCATTTAATTCCCTATTTTATAAATAAATAAAATAAAAACAAAAATATTTTAATTCTAATTTCTATTTTTATTTCTAATTATTCGAATTCTCCTACCTTCCTTTACCATGGACCTAAATGAGAACGAACAGTTCAGAAGAACTTTGGGGTCCTATACGGCCCCCACTCCTGACTTCTATGGAAGAAGTATCAGTATACCACCCATCAGAGCAAGCAATTTTGAGCTAAACCCTCAGTTAATCACTCTAGTGCTTCGAAATTCGAAAACTGCTTACTTTCTTCTCTCTCTTCTTTTTCAAAAATCACACTCAAATTTTTAAATCTTTTTAATTTAATTAATAATAAAAATAAAAACAAAAATATTTTAATTCTAGTTTTCCTTTTTACTTCTTGATTTTCGAATTCTTCTACCCCCTCTATTCGAATTCTTCTTCTAATTCCTCTATCTTCATTCTTCTTTATTCTTCATATCTCACAAGGAGTTCTCTATTCTTTGACATAGAAACTCCCATTCTCTTTTTTTCTTGTTTTCTTTTTCTTGTTTATGATCAGGAACAGAGATAAAGACCGCTCTTTGATCCTGACCCTGAACCTGAGAGGACCATAAGGAAGCGCTTACAACAAGTTAAAGCACAACAATTCGGAGGAAACCTCATTGAACTTTTCGAACAAGAAGCTGAAAATACAAACATGGCAAGCAATCCGAATGATGGAGGAGATGCAAGGAAGGTTCTTGGTGACTTCACTGCACCCATTTCTAACTTCTATGGAAGAAGTATCTCCATACCTGCCATTAGAGCAAATAACTTTGAGCTTAAGCCTCAGTTAGTCTCTCTAATGCAATAAAATTGCAAATTTCATGGACTTCCACTGGAAGATCTACGTTAATTCCTATCTGAATTCTTGCAAATATGTGATACTGTTAAGACCAATGGAGTGGATCTTGAGGTCCACAGGCTTATGCTTTTCCCATTTGCTGTTAGAGACAGAGCTAGGATATGGTTGGATTCTCAACCTAAGGAAAGCCTAGACTTTTGGGAAAAGTTGGTCAATGCTTTTTTGGCCAAGTTCTTTCCACCTCAGAAAATGAGCAAGCTCAGGGTGGAAGTTCAAACCTTCAGACAAAAAGAGGGTTGTTGACTTGCATCATCTACCTCTTTCTCTTAACTAAAAGGACCATAGAATTAGAAAATTCTTATTCAATTGATGCAATTACTTAAACTAAATGATGAATTTTATGGTACATTGCTTTGAAAGGGATCTTGTTTTAATTTTAGGTGAAAATAACAACAAAAGAGGAAGAAAGCAAGAAAAATAAGCTGGGTGTGTGTACTGGGTGTGCCACTTGGTGCAAACGCTAACAATTTGAATGAGAATAGTACACCAGCTATAGGGCATGGCATGCCAGTTAGCAACTCCAGAGGAGAGCCCATGATGAATCACAACGGGAGTGGCACGCCAAGGCCAGGCGTGGCACGCCAAGGAAATGAACCACAAGGGGGCGTGGCACGCCAGTTATCTTTTCCAGAGAAGGGACTCCAAGCTTTACAATGGGCGTGGCACGCCAAGGCCAGGTGTGGCACGCCAACTACAAATTCCAGAGAAGGATCATTGAAGACTTATAAAAGGGCGTGGCACGCCAAGCTCATCTTTTACAATGGGTGTGGCACGCCAGGTCGAAGGCATGGCACGACAGTACAACTGACCAAAGAAGAATGTAGGAAGCATCAATATGGGCATGCCACTTGAGACTTAAGGCATGGCACGCTAAGTCAAAGATACAATGGGCGTGCCACTTGGTACTAGAGGCGTGTCACGCCAAGCTCATGAACCCTCAACACCACTATGGGCGTGCCACTTGAGTCCAAGTGTGGCACACCAGTTCATTTGACCAGAGAGAAAGAATACAGCCCCAACAAGGGCGTAGCATGCCAGATCGAAGGTGTGGCACTGATGAGCGGATAATTTATACCCTTTTTGGCATTGTTTTTACATAATTTTTAGTATGTTTTAGTTACTTTTTATTATATTTTTATTAGTTTTTATGCAAAAATCACATTTCTGGACTTTACTATGAGTTTTTGTATTTTTCTGTAATTTCAGGTATTTTCTGGCTGAAATTGAGGGACTAGAGCAAAAATCTGATTCAGGGGATGAAAAAATATTGCAGATGCTGTTGGATTCTGACCCTCCTGCACTCGAAGTGGATTTTCTAGAGCTACAGAAGCTCAATTGGCACGCTCTCAATTGCATTCGAAATTAGACATCCTGGGCTTTCCTGCGGTTCTTCCCACGCTGGGCGCCACTCCCAAGCGTGAAAGCTTTAAATTTTTGCCAATTCACACCTTCCAAAATTTTCCCTCCCTCCTCTATATAATGCACTCACACACCCATCTTTTCCACACTACAAACTTCCCTCCTATCACCCGAAACCATCACTCTTCCCCTCTCTACTTCCTTCATTTCTTTCTTTCTTTGTTCTTGCTTTCTTGATTGGGACAATCAAGTCCTAAATTTGGTGTTGAAGCAAGCCCTTGCTTTGCTTTCTTCCTTTACCCTTTTCATCACTCTTTAAACCCTCTCATCATAACTAAATGGCACCACCAAAAGCCACCGGTTCAAAGAAGAGAAAGACCAAGGAGGCTTCTTCTGGCTCCTCAAGCTACAATAAATTCAAGTTCTTCTCATTCTTCCACCAAAATCAGTTTTATAGGTGGGTGAGTGAGAGGCAAATAATTCATGAGGTTGGCTTCCAACTAGGGAGAGATGAGCATAGAGACATCAGCATTGAGATCAACAATAGGGGATGGGCTATCCTATGCAACCCACCAAAGAAGGTGGTGGAAAGCCTAGTAAGGGAGTTCTACGCAAATGCCGTGCCACAACTGGGTTACCAATATGA
>NC_029790.2:92179387-92214703 GCF_000816755.2 Arachis ipaensis
AGCCCTGTAAATCTGGAAAGAATGCTAGAGGTGAGGCGCACAAGCTCCACCTGAAGCTTTGAGGAAAGGATGAAGTAACTTGATCCCAGTTTTGAAGAAATATTGAATGAGATTTGTGTCCTCAATATTCAATGGATCAATGACAAAGATGGAAGGCCAAACCAGCTGAGAAGAAGAGACTTGTGCCCTCATGCTAGAGGGTGGCTGGATTTTGTGAGGAGATCCTTCAACCCCACCTCTAACACTTTGGAGTTTGGAATAGGCTGTGCTAATCTACAGCATAATGAAGGGGGAGAACATCAATGTGGGGGAGATGATAATGAATAACATTCACAGGGTGCTGAAAAGCACCAAAGATAGCACAAGATTGGCCTTCCAAAGCATCATTCAGCGACTGTGTGATGAGGCTGGAGTGGAGAAGGTCATTGATGAAACATTGGTTGAGCAAGACAAACCAATCACTACAAAGAAGATGGAGAAAGTGATGGCTATCAACCCACTACAAAGAGCCAGAGAACATAGGGTCCATATACAAGAACCACAAGGGCCACCAGAACAAAAAAAAAGCTTATGTTCAAGCACCATTTCCACAGCTTCAAGCACCATTTCCACAGTTTCAAGCACAATTTCCAGAAGGCTTTAATTGGGAAGAGATGCAAGGAAACATTCACCAAATGCAAGGGAACATCAACCACATGCAAGAAGACATCACTCAACTTAGGGAGCAGCAAAAACAATGGGAGCAAATGCAAGAGAGTATCTAGCAACTCCAAGGGAGTGTAGAGTACATGAAAGAGCAACAGGGATAGTTTCATTGGGGAGAAATGCAAGGTAGTCTCAACAAAATCATGGAGCAACAACAAGTGCAACAGAGGAACCTTGTTGAATTTAGGTCTCTCTATGAGGCTAGGACCACATCAAGGAGACAATATGACATAAACACACAAGCGAAGCTAAATCACTTGTGTAATGTCGTAGCCACTCTCAACCCCAATTATCCAACATTCATGCAAAGTATGGAAGAGTTGAGTGTAAGGCAAGAAGAGATACTAGCTAAGCACAAAGAGGATGAGAGAACCTTTATGAGAAGGCTAGGCTTTTGGAAGCCAAGGGACACCCCTGCACAAGAAAGAGCCTCCAAGAAGAAGGACGATGATGAGTCCTCCAAAAAGAAGGATAAGGGGAAGGGACCTATGCATTGAAGCTGCTCAAGAGTACAAGGTTGTTGAGTCCCATGGTTGAAATTTAATTTCTGAATTTACTACTTAGTAGTTTATTTTGATATAGTAGTTGTTTGTTTATGAGTTTAGAGTCTTTTTATGAGTCCTTCAAGTTCCAGTCTTTTAAATTGAGAAAGAAAATGTCTTTTTGTTAAGTCTTCATTACATCAATAAAAGTAGTTTATTTTCACAAGAATCAATGATGAGTTGTTGCAAAAACAAGAGCAAGAGACTAAGACCCAAGTGAGATAATTCAGATTAAGAGATGAGGAACAAGTATGGAATCATGAATAAAAATCTGAAAGTGAGTAGACCATGATGAACACTTAGATATAGAGGATATAACAAGTAGATGCCAAGGATGACCCTTGAATATCCATAGAACCAAGAAGTAGTAAGCAAGACCCAAGGCTCTGAGCATCAACTACTAGGATAAAAGAAAGAAACAAATAGCTCAAAGAGCCAAAATCCTAGTAGATGCTTGTGGTGAAGATGTGTCAAGAAGAGAGACCTGCGCAAGTAAATTCTTAGGGGTGTTTCAACACCTAGTACCCTAAAACCAACTGGTTTGGGAGTGCTAATTGAAAGCTTAACCTAAAGGGTCCTCTTGAGACAAAACATTTAGAGTCGTGGTCAATCAAGGAAAGCAAAAGAGGAATGAAAAGAAAAGAACAATCAAAAGAAAAATAATAACAAAGCTTAATACTTCAAGGTGACAATCAATAGAAAGGGCTCTAGAAACAAGCACTTAAAAAGGTCCTCACAAGTTTAAGAGTTCATTGTGATATGAAATTCACAAAGTTCATGCATGATTTGATACTTAACCTCTATCTTTAATTGTGAATATATTCTCTTAAGGGTCAATTCTCAATCAATTAAGAACAATTCACATTGATTTGCTTGGGGACAAGCAAAACTTAAGTTTGGTGTTGTGATGACTTGTATCATCTACCTGATGTCAGGGCATCTTGGCTAGTTTCACAAGCCATTTTTAGTTTGTTTCAGGATAGTTTCATGCATTTCTTAGGCAATAAGTAAGTATTTGGATGAGAATTTCATGCATGCTATGATTCAATCAAACATTGTTAATTATGTGCATTTTCATGAGATTTATACAAGAATTATCTAATGCTATGAATGATGCAAAATCTTGTGATTATGGCAAGGCTTTGATGCATTTGTTTGGCTGATGATAGGTGAAGAGAAGCAGAGGAAGAGCAAGAAAAAGGAGAAGGAAGCAACGTTGGTGGCCAAACCAACGTTGCTGGCAACTTTGCAAAGAAAAAGGTGTCTAACATTCATGGGAACGTTGGTGAACCAACGTTCCTCACCAAGGTCTTCGATAAAATCTCAATTTGGAATTGGAAAAATTTGCTGTGCGCGCACGCGTGGTGACGCGTACGCGTGAGAGTGGGAAAATAACAATCCACGCGTACGCGTGGGTGACGCGCACGTGTGACCTTGCCAACTTTGGAGGTAACGTTGGTGAACCAATGTTCATTCCAACGCCTGCGATAATTTTTTATTTATGAAGTTGGAAAATTTGCAGTGACACGTACGCATCGGTGATGCGTACGCGTGAACGTGAATTTTAGCTAAAATCGCACACGCGTGACCAGACGAATGTTGGTGCACGAACGTTTAGTCAAACATTGCTGGCAACGCCCAGAAAAGATTTTTACATGCAACGTTTGACTCAACATTTTTATACAAATGTTGGTCACCAACGTTAAGTCTAATTTCATTCCAAAATGCACTCATGCAAACTTGTGAACGTTAGTTGCCAAACGACCCTCATCAACGTCACTAAGAGTCACTCCTAATTGCTTCAATCAAGGCCAAGGCCCACATCCAAGTACAATGAAGACTCAATTGAAGATGGAAAGGAGAGTATAAATAGAGGAGTTTTTGAAGATTGAAGGGAGCTCTCTGGAGGCCCTGAGAGGGGCTCTGGGAGTTCAGGAGGCAAGGAAGTGAGGGACCCAAATTGGGAACTCTGCAATCATTTTCTTCTGTACTTTCTCTATTTTTCCTGCACTTCTTCTTTTTTATTTGAATTGAGCTATGATGAACTAAATCGCATTTCATATGGTTAAGGAGCTCTGTTGTAATTCAATAGATCAATTGTAGTTTTTATTTTTCTTCCTCTATCTTTTCTCTTGATTTTGCTTAAAAGCTTTCGATCTTCATCCAATTGAGCAATTGTCTCGGAAGAGAAATTGTTCATACTTGGATTCCCTCTGAACCTTGGAAGAGGAATAAGAAAATCATGCTAGAAATGCTTTCTCACATCGGATTAGGTTGGGGGTTGGATGGATATAGTGACATGTAATCCTACCAATACTTTGATCTATAAAAGTGTGTGGTATAATCAGTGTCCAAACTTCATCTCTCTCCATGAGCAATTAGATCAAGGAATTGGGCAATTGTTTAAGCTTAGAGAAATTGGATTGCCAAAGAATTGGGATCCAATCACTTAAGATTGCCAAAGAGATCAATGAATGCATTGATTGAGGAAGAGATGAGAATGAATTTGATCCGGAGAATGCAACATCTCCTTTCAACGTGTGTGTACGCACACAGGGGCGTGTATACGCACAGACCCTGTTTTGCTGAAAAATTATTTTTTCTTCGTTTTCAAAGGTTCAATAGCTTTTCAAACTTCTTTAAATTTTAATTAAGGCTCTTATTTAATAATTAGACCCAAAGACTAGTAAGAATAGGTTTGTAATTGAGATTTGTGAGTTCTGTGTGAATTTAGAAGACGGAGACTTAGGTTTCTGAAGTTGTGGGTGAACTAGTTAAATGCTTTATTGGAGATGGCTTTGAGAACTTGTGAGAGGATGATACTTTGTGAAATTAAAACTGATGATGGTTATGATGAGTGTAGAACTCGGAGATGAATGAGGTACGTGTTCGTTATTGAAAGAAGCGTGCAGGACGATAGATTCCTGACGTGGCAGATTCTCTGCTGCAAGAGTGTGCTGAGTACTATATCCCTGAAATGTTGAGACTTGAGAGCTGAGAAAAGTTTGATATGAGAATATGGTGATGATTGATGATGATTTGAGGTGGATGGACTTATTGGATATAGAATGATAGTGAGCAAGGCACTATACCCCTGGCGTGGTAGGTTCTCTGTCGCAAGAGTGTGCAGGGCACTATATCCTTGGGATGAAATTATGATGGATAAAATTTTCTGCCGCGTGAGTGTGCAGGGCACTATATCCCTAGCGTGGCAGATCTTCTATCACAGGAGTGTGCTGGGCACTATATTTACGGGTTAATAGTGTGTAAGGCACAATATCCCTGGCATAGTAGATTCTCTGCTGCATGAGTGTGCAGGACACTATATCACTGGCGTGGCAGGAAAGGCAACATCCTAAAGGATGTGTTGGATTGGCATTTCAATAAGATAGGCATTCATCATGTGCATCTTCTATGTGTTTCGTTTGCTTTGCCTAGTTGTATCTTTTGCCTAAATGTAAAATTTGCTTACTTGCTAGTTGTATTACTTGATGTACATGTATACTACTTGTGTTTTACTTGCTTGGAATATCTGTGTTTGTCTGGTGCTGAGGAGGTTAGGTAGGCGGTGATGGGATCGCAAGGAGGTTAGGATGGCGAAGGCTGTGGGATACAGCGGTGTGATCACTATTAGTTAAAAATCTCCTAAATTTAGATAACCCTGTTTATGGTTATGGTTAAATTTATTTATTTTGTTAAGCTGGAATATCTGTATTCGATGTGAAGTTCTAGGATGGCCTTTCGCGTCCCAGAACCTTATATCTTACATATTGGGCACTGTTACTACACTGAGAACCTCTGGTTCTCATACCATATGTTGTTGTTATTTTTCAGATGCATGTCGTAACCCACCTCGGTGAGTTGCGAGATGGTGACGGAGCGGAGAATCTTATGCACTCTTTTGTATTTTGATTATTTATTGTAGTACTTTCCATCACCTTTTTATTTTAGACTTTATGGCCTTAGAGGCTTGATTTGAAAGATAAGTTCTATAAGCTGTTTTAAACTTCTAAAACTCTTTTGTATTTCAGTTTGATTAGCCGGCCTAAACTCCGCAGGCTGTGACTATTCATCTTTTTGGTATATCATATTTACACATATCTATATATCTTGTTAATTTAATTATTACCTTGTGTATCCTGGAGCTATCTACATGGATTTATATATATTACGTCTTGTTATGTCCGTGCCTATGCGTTTAGTTATTGTGATGTGAATGCTTTGCGTTTCGTAATTCTGCTTTACGCGACTTTGAGCTTTATTCCTTCATCGGGATTCTAGTTATATAAATTCTTGGACATATATTATATACATTATAAGCTTTAGAACTGGCGTGGCACTTTGTTATCCTTTGCTTTATGGCTAAAGGTAAGGTTTAGGCTAACGGGGTGTTACCTTATCTCGCTCATGAGTAATTAGAGTTGATTAACTAGTAAATAATTAGGGTTAATAAATCTAATAATTTGTGAACGTGATTAAAGTTAATGATTAATGATTACTTGCCTGGGTAAGATGCAAGGGTTGGGTCTGTTCTACTTGCTCTGGGTTAAGCGAGGATGGTGGCTTTGTCCCACTCGCTGTGAAGACGATGGTCTTATCCCACTCACGAAATAATGAGATTGAAGTAGCTAATACATGAAAGGGGTTATGTTAATTAGGTTGAATCTTTCGAAATTGGATGGAATTGTAAACTGGTTTAGGATATGATAAAGGTCCCTTGCCTGGCAAGGACGATGGTGTAATCCCGCTTATGCAGTGCATGAACCAATATGCTTGGTTTTTTGCCTGGCAAGGACGCTGGTGTAATCCTGCTTGCTCAGTGTGTAAATCATTATGTAGGGATGGTAGTTTTATCCCGCTCGCGGTAAGGACGGAGATTTCATCTAGCTCACGTGTTAATGAAATTGACAAATTAATGAAAGACTAGGTTTAATGAGTTATATAACTTATGAAATTGCTAAAAGACATTAACAACGAATGATTATGGCCTGAATGGCTGGAGTGGCAAGGACGGTAGTATTATTCTGGTTGCATATTGAATTGTGTTTAGCAAGGATGGTGATGTTATCCTGCTTGCATATTGAATTGGATTTAGCAAGGATGATGGTGTTATCCCGCTTGCAGGTTGACTTGGTGGTTGTAACCCGAGTAAAGGTGGTGGTGAAATCCTGCTTGTTTGTGGTTCTCTCTCTATTTGTATAGAGTGTGGCGGACATTATATTCCAAGAGTATGGCGGGAACTATATCCTAAGAATGTGACGGGCACTATATCCCAAGATTGTGGAAGTAAAACAAAGAGACAATGTTCAGGTTAGCTACTGGATGTGTCGGGTTCTGGCAGTTTAACCGACATATGAGCCCATGGTCAGTAGGACAGACATGCATCATACTGCATTTGTTTGCCATTGTTTGGAATTGCTTAATTGTGTTTGGTTTGCCTAATTGCTTATTCTGACTAGTTGTTATCTATATTATTTGCCTAATTGTGCTTGACTTGTATTGCTTTACATGTGCTTCCTACTACTGAATAAGATACTGAACACTGATCAACTGTGATGTTGGAAAAAAGGATGCCGAGAATGAAGTAAAAAAAGGGCTGAGATTAGAGGTTTATCATGTAGCTGAGAGTTAGTATATTACCCTGTTGGGATTTAGAGAGAATCCTAGGCTTGGATCTTGTCTGTTGGAGTTTTAGGATTGCCTAGAAGGTTCATGTGATTTTACATTGTCTCTATTTGAAATTTTTACCCTGTTGGGAACCCTGCTGGGAACCGGAAGGGTTCTCACCCGTTTCGAGAATTTCTGTTTTTCATATACAGGACGTGATGCACCTCGCTGAGCATGCAAGATGCTCTTCTGGAAGCGAAGATCAATTTTGGGAGTTGTATTTTGTACTTAGTTTATGTTCATATTATCCACTTTTGTATTATAAAAAAAATTGTATATTCCTCTTAGAGGTCGATTTTTGGAGAAAACAAAATTTATGTTTATAGTTGTTAACTATTTTGGGGCTGTATATATATATTTCTAGCGGGCCTTTGCTTCACAAGTCGAGACTAGAGTTTGTTATATAAATTGTTTGGAATTCTATATCTATATTTATGTTTCTTTGGTTTTTTGTATCAAGCTTTCTACCTTTATCATTTTTCGAGCGCGACGCGATTCTCGTTTTTTACCTATCTTTTCTTTCAAGACTCCTAGTTAAAATATCCTTTGAATATATATGTATATGTATAGCGCCTCACCGCCTTTGATTTACGACTATAGCGTAAAACTCGGTGTGGTAGGATGTTACATATTTTATATTGGTGGCTGACTTTGGTGTACACGTAGCATAATCGATATTAGATGTATACAAAAAATCAGCTACAAAATTAATCACCTATATAAAATATATGTTAAAATACAAAATACATATTAAAAATAAATTAAATAAAAAATATACAACGTATCTATTATTTTTGCTCATTAATGCTTAATTATTATGATAGAGTAGTCAAAAGATATTAATATTTCAAACAATCCTTAATTAATGAAGAAAGAGAAAAATAGAATAACTTCTAATATTTTTTATTTTAACCATGTTAGATGTACATTAAAATCGGTCACTAATATAAAATATATGTTAGAATATACAATATATATTGAAAATGAGTTAAAAATACACAAATATATCATGAATAATTTTGATATACAAATAATATTTTTATTTTAATTTATATATTTAAGATATACATAACTGATGATTCAATAATAAGTTTTACATCTAATAGTAAGAATGACAAATATCATGCAACCAACGGGAAGAAAAACACCATCGGCTAACTTGAGTCAATCGAGTGGTTACTTCACTCGTCAACTTAGTCCAACATTGGTAGTTTGAACTTGCCTTATATATGCAATAATCTATGGGTATCTTCTTAAAAATTATTAAGAAATGAATTTGTCACTCCTACTTTAATAATAAAAAGACCTTAGGGATGATTTTAATTTTCACCACAAATATTAGAGACGAAAAAATACATAACCCTTATTAATATATTTTGCAGCATTATATTTTTTTAACCATACAGTTTTACCCTTATTAGTCCTTAACTATAGTATCTTTGGTTTCAAACAATTCCAAATAGAGTTTGGCGACCTCATGAACAAGGGAAACTAATCAGACCCAAGTTTTGATGGCTAATAATAGAAGGATAAGAAATGAGAACCAAGCAAGGATGGAAAATTTGACCAATAATGGGCAAGGGTCAACTCCAAATTATGACATTGTGAAGTTAGAGCAAAGTGACTATTGATATTTTAAGTTACTCAATTTGAAACATGACAAACATTTATATTTTGTTTGAGGCTAACAAAAACTTAAATTAGCTTCAATTTGTTTATGATATATTGCATTTTTTTATGTTTAGTTTGTCAAACTTAAATGGGCTGGCTTCAATATTTTTTGTTTTGATACTTTGGCTTGATTTAATTATAAAACTTAAATTTGAGTGATTTGAAAATCTTACTTTAAATATATATATATATTATGTCTTATTTTGTCCGTGCCTACGCATTTAGTTATTGTGTGTGAACGCTTCGCATTTCGTAATTCTGGTTTTATGTCTTTACTCCTTTTACTCCTTCATCGGGCTTCTAATTATATAAATTCTTGGATATATATTACATATTATAAGATTTGGAATTGTCGTGGCACTTTGTTATCCTTTGCTTTGTGGCTAGAGGTAAGGCTTAGGGTAACGGGGTATGGTATCGAAATATATATATATATTATGTCTTATTTTGTCCGTGCCTACGCATTTAGTTATTGTGTGTGAACGCTTCGCATTTCGTAATTCTGGTTTTATGTGACTTTGAGCTTTACTCCTTCATCGGGCTTCTAATTATATAAATTCTTGGATATATATTACATATTATAAGATTTGGAATTGTCGTGGCACTTTGTTATCCTTTGCTTTGTGGCTAGAGGTAAGGCTTAGGGTAACGGGGTGTTACATTTATGGTATCGGAGCAGTTCGTCCTCGTGAGCCTGAGGGATGGACCGATTTTGCTTCATTACATACTCTGGGTCATTTTTCTTTTGTGCTATTCAGGTTATCTACTTGATATAGATAGCATGCTTGTTTGTGAGTACTTTTTCGGATAATTGAAGCATTGAACTTGAGATATTGAGACTAATCACTGATGATTGTGCATCATATTGTGTTTTCTATACTTTTTCATATCAAAATTTAATTAATCATGCTTAATTATTGAGTATTTTTATCCTTAAGTCATAGATTACTTTCATCTCTTTGAGTTGATATATTTTGTAGAAAATGGTGGAAAAAGAAGTAAAAAGCACAAAACAAGCATGAAAGAAGAAATGAGCTTAAAAGATGAAGCAGAGAAGAGAAGAAGCCAAGGAAGCATGGTGGCGTTAGTGGCCACGTTAGTGACACTAACGCCAGTGCCAATGCCAGGAAAGGGAGCATCTGTGCCGTTACCAACGCTGGTAATGCTACCATTAACGACAGAGAAGCAAGAAGAGCTAGCGTTAGTGGCACTAACGCCACCATTAACACCAACCCTGCAGTGTTAGTGGTACTAACACAACCGCCAATAACGCCTGCGACCCTTGGCAGCCTGACTTTGTCTTCTTCAAAGGAGGAGAACTTGAGCTAGAAAGCTCCAAATGAGGTGATTCTAGTGGCATTGGAAAGTAGAAATATAGAGCTTTCCAATAATATATGGCACTACATGGTGGATACTAAATTTGAGGGAGAAAACCTGCCTCAAAAGTGTAAAGATGAAAATGGTACCAACCTGTAGTAAGGCCAGCTGACCTTTTCACCTTCCAAGGAGTATAACTTGAGCTACCAAGCTCCAAATGATGCGCTTTCAAAAGCATTGGAAAGTAGACATTCAGGGCTTTCCAATAATATATAATAGTATGGGGTGAATATTAAGTTTGAGCTTCAGAACCTGGCGTTATTAACACCGTTAACGCTGGCATTAGTGGCAGCATTAAGCACACTAACACCAGCAACCTTATCCCCTTCAAAGGAGCATACCTTGAGTTACAGAGGTCCAATTGAGGTGCTTCCAGTTTCATTAGAAAGCTGACATTTAGAGCTTTTGAAAGATATATAATAGTCTATAGTGGGCATGAAATTGGAGCACAAATAATAGGCATCTTTAAGCCCGAAAAACACCAACTTGGGAACAAGTCATAGTATTGGTGTGACTAATGGCAGCACCAATGCCAAGCCACTCTGGACCTCAATCTGATGCACTTCTCTCACTCAAGTCCACTTTAAAGCTGAAGCAAGCAAGCCCACAATTATCAACCAATCAAGGTGATAAACTCCAATTTTGTGGTTTATATTGTGTAGAATTTGGGGGGTTTTGTCACTATTTCTCACACTTATTCACAAGAAATGCATGATTTTGTGTTCACTTCCTAATATTGCTCCATGATGAAAAACATGCTTATTTTGCCTTAAAATTGCCATATTTTAATCCTCTTCTATTGCCATTCGATGCCGTGATGTATTTGTTGAGTGATTTCAGGAATTATAGGGTAGGAATGACCTAGAGGAGAGAAAGAAAGCATGCACAAAAGGGAGGAACATGAAGATTTGAATTTTGGAAAAATCTGCATTGGCGTGCATGCGCACTCCACGCGCACGCGTGGATGAAGATGGCTGGAAGTGGTGCGCAAGGATGGACACATCCATGCGGATCAGAGGATTTCCATCGACGCACACGCGCACTTGGCGCGCACGCGTGGATCGCAAAAGCAATCGGCACGCACGCAAGCATGGCGCGTACGCGCGGGAAGCTGTACGTGACCTCATTAAAGAAAATCATGACTGGAGATTTTTGAGGCTCATCAGGCCCAAATTCAAGCTATTTCTGCATGGAAAAGACCCAAGGATGCTAGGGGAAAGGGGGAGGGATCAATCATTTTACACTAAGACACATTTTTAGCTAGTTTTTGGTTCTTTGTTCTTCTAGAGAGAGAAACCCTTGTTCCTCTCTAGATCTAGTTTTAATTTGATCTTCCCTTATTGAATTGTGAATTGGATCTTGTTAATTACTAGTTTTAATTGTTCAATTTGAATTCCGTAGTATAATTTTACTTAGATCTTGTGTTAGTTTTATGAATTCTTGTTAATTGTCATTTTATACCCATTTCATGAATGTTGTGAATCTTGACTTGTTGATGTTACATTGATGATTTCTATGATTAATTGTGTTGTTTGGATGATTGTATGTTGACAATTGTTAGTAGGTACTTGTTGATTTCAATTTAATTGGTATTTGGAACATGTCTTTTGTCAATGCTTACCATGTGTTCGATGAATTGTTTACTTTGATTATGGAGTAGTTCTCTTTACTCTTGGCCTAGGCTAAGGGAATTGGGTAAACCTGAGTCATTGGGTCTAATGGATTTGATGATTTGGGATCCCTTAGTGGTCAATTTGATAGCCATTGACGCTAACCTTCTATTAAGTTAATTAGTAGTGAGGTTAGAATTTATGGGTTGATGTTGACCAAACCATTTGGCGTACTTCAAGTATAGAAGTAGACTTAATGAGTTTGGTTCCTCATAATTGTCAAGATATGGTTATTAGACAAGGATGGTGACCTCGATTCCCATGCCTAGCCAAGAGTTGCTTTTATCATTCCTATTTGAAAACCCAAAATTCTTAATTACTTGTCTTAGTTATAGTTACTTGTTTAGTGAGAATAGAATCATATTGAATGTTACTGGTTACTTTGGAATTGCTCATGTCTTGCTTAGTTATTTGAATTAGTTTCTTGCATTTTAAGATTACTTACTTGTTAAGATTCCCATTTATTTTTGTACTCATGACTCACAACCCCGGATTTCTAACCAATGTTGAAGCACATGTTTGCCCATTCCTTGTGAGACGACCCGAGGTTTGAATACTTCGGTTATTTCTATTGGGGTTGAACTTGTGACAACCAAATCCCTTCTAAATTTGATACTCGAGGCTTGTTGTTGGTTTGGACTATACTAACAACGGAATTATTTGTGGATTCCGAACCGGTACACATCCTTGGGGCACATCACAAGGCTACAAGAAGCATCTAGAATAGGAATTTTCATTTAATTGTAATTTTCTTTTAATTTCATTTCAATTTGTAATTTAGATTTCACAAGAAAAATAACACCACTGGGAGGGGTCTTCGGACTCTCCCTTCCATACTCTTCTTCTCTTCTATTTTCTTTCTCACATTGTAAATATTTAGTTATGAATTACTAACTCTTTCCATTGGGAAAGAGAGCTCTATTATTTTTTGATGGATTAAATTATTTTTCTTCTTCTTCTTCTCTTCATCTCTCTTTGGTTTACTAGAAAGATTTTGTTCTTCATTCAATCATTCAATTGTCTTGGGAAAGAAATTGAATGTACTTGGATTTTGTGATTACCTTGGAAGAGGAATCATAGAACCATGCTTGAAATCTTTCTCAAATTGGATTAGGTTTGGGGTTGGTCGGATATAGTGAGTAATTCTCCCAATACTTGGATCTATGAAGGTGTGTGGCATAGGGACCAAGCTTCATCTCTTCTCATGAGCAATTATATTAATGAATTGGAAATTGTTCAAAGATTAGAGAGATTGAATTGCCAAGGAATTGGGATTCAATCACTCATTATTGCCAAGAGATCAATGAGTTGCATGATTGAGGATGAGATGAAAGCAATTGATCCGGAGAATCCAATATCTCTCTATTCCAATGTTCATTTTATTTTAGTTCTTACATTTACTTTATAGTCATTTACTTTCTTGTACTTTACTTTTCCGTACTTTACTTTTCTTGCTCTTTAATTTTCCAGCACTTTACTTTTCTTGCCAATTACTTTCTTGCACTTTATTGCTTTTCTTTACTTTCATGTCATTTACATTTCTTGTTGTTCATCACCCAATTATGCTTGTCTAACTAGAATAATCAATTAACTATTGATTGCTTAATCCTTTAATCCTCGTGGGATCGACCTCACTCTTGTGAGTTTTATTACTTGATACGACCCGGTGCACTTGCCGATAGTTATTAACGAAGAAGTAATTTTTTCGTTATCAAGTTTATGGCACCGTTGCCGGGGATTATTATGATTAACAAACTACCGATTGATTGATTACCTAGAATAGACATTTTTTCTTTGTTTTAGTCATTTCTTTATTTTTAATTCTTTCTTTTATTGTGCCACTTTTATTCCCTCACTAAGAATCCCTCATTTATGACAAGGGAGATTCCAATTTCTTTTGGTATTTGTTGTTTAAGATAGAGCATTTTGAAGAAGAATGGAGTTTCCATCACCTTTTGATCAAGCAAATTACATAGCATATTGCCCACCACCACAAAATGATTCATGATACTATGATAATGGCGGCTGGGATTATCAAGAGCAAAGAATGACAGAGTGCTTCCCAGGGCCACAAAATGGTCCATATTTTGATTTATTTAATTACTGCTTAAGTTATGGCTGAAAAGATCAAAATTAAAGAGATTTCACTCATTCATACCCCATTCATCAAGAGCCATCGCCTCTTAATTATCCAACCTCACCTCCTAGTTTTACATGTCCAAATTCTTCATCACTTGAGCATGCCTCAGCACAAAATTCCTTCCCAAATCCATACAATTCATTTCACCACCCATAAAATTCATTCCACTATACACAAAACTCTTTTCATAGTCTACAAAACCCATATCATTACCCACAAGAGTCATACCACTCTCAGAATATGCAACCACAAAATAACCAATTTCATTCACAAGCCAACTCCAACCAACCATCACAACCTACACAATCTCCTTTAGATAGACTTGCTAGGATTGATCTCCTTCTTGAAGAACTTACAAATGAAGAATCTAGAGGAAAAGAGAAAATAGAAAAAAGGGACCATGAAGAAAAAATGAGACAATTAGCACAACCCTATGATGGAGAATTAACCGATCTCTTTCCTTGGCTAAGGGAAGAAAACAATACCACAAGAAGAGTAATGCTAAGCAAGGAGGATGAGGACCAAATGGTGGGTACAAGGGTCATCAGCTCAGGGAGTGAAGTAGTGCTTAGCAAGGAGGATGACGACCAAATAGTGGGTGCAAGGGAGGAATTAGAAGAGCAAGAAAAAGAGGCACCCATACCAAGTGAGATTCCAATAAAGAAGGAAGAGGTTGTGAGAGTATATAAGCCTAGAGCTCCATATCCACAGAGGCTACTCAAGGTTACACGGCAACATGCAAACTCACTCCAAAAGGACTCAATGCAACATCATGAAGTAGAAAGGGAGGAGGTCAATCAAGAGAGTCCACACTCCAATAAAATAGAGAGTTGCATAGAGGTTGAGTTCATTGAACCACAATTCCAAGAAATTCTTAATGAAGAAGACACTCCAACCATCACACAACACCCAAGTTTTTATCTCAAGAAAGTGAAGGCAATCTACAGGAGCACTAAAAAGAGGATTATGACCAAGAAACAAAGGACCATATCCATGAAGAAGAAAAGGTTAACCAAAAGCAATCACACCCTACCCCAACAAGCAAAGTAAATCAAACCAATAACAAAAGAAAGCTTTCTGGGAAGAGGTCTGATAAACCACTATTTTATGGTTTATCTTGTGTTTAATTGAGTGGTTTTTAATAAATCTTCACCCACTTATTCATATGATTTGCATGATTTTACAATCCCTTCCTAGTATTGTTTTTTGATTGAAAACTTGCTTCCTAGAGATCTTTAATTAGTATATTTTAATTCTCCTTTATACCATTTGATGCCGTGATTCGTGTGTTAAGTGTTTCAGGCTTCATAGGGAAGGAATGGCTTAGAGGACAGAAAAGAAACATGCAAAAATGGAAGGAACGCACAAAATGGAGTTTTGAAGAAAATGGCAGCGACGCGCACGCATGGACTACGCGGATGCGTGCCTAGTGCAAAACGCAAGCGACGCGCACGCATGGACGACGCGAACGGGTGCCTCGCGCAGAACACAGTGACGCGCACGCGTGACCCATGCGCACGCGTGACAGATGCCACGTGCAGGAAATTGCAGAAATCGCCCTCAGTGATTTTTGGGCCCTTTTTCGGCCTAAATCCAAGCCCAGAAACACAGAATAAAGGCTGAAGAATGGGGGAATCAAGAGAACAGACATTAAACATTCATTATTCACAATTTTAGGTTTTAGATGTAGTTTCTAGAGGGAGAGAGGCTCTCTCCTCTCTCTTAGGTTTTTAGGATTAGGATTTCTCTTAGTTTATGGTTCATTCCTTCCCAATTCCAGGTTCAATATTCCTTTACTTTAGTTTCTCTTCTACTTTTATTCATTCTATTACTTTAGTTGATTACTTGATGTTGCCAATTTGGTTTATGGATTCCTAGGTTTAATTTGATTTTCTATTTAATACAATTCGAGGTATTTCATATTTAAGATTGCTTCCTTTTATTTATGTTATTGATGTTTTCAATTTAAGGCATTTTTATTCAAGTAGATTTTCCCCTTTTGGCTCTGGTTGAGTAATTGGTGACACTTGAGTTGTTAAACTCAGCTGTTGATTGAAATTAGAATTTGCTGATTAATTTGGATCCCTCTAAAGCTAGTCTTTCCATAGGAGTTGACTAGGACTTGAGGAATCAAGTTGATTAGTCCACTTGACTTTCCTTTATTTAGTAAGGGTTAACTAAGTGAGAGCAATAAACAATTCTTATCACACTTGATAAGGATAACTAGGATGGAATTTCCAGTTCTCATACCTTGCCAAGAGTTTTTCTAGTTATTAATTTACTTTCTTGCCATTTAATTTCCCTGTTCAACCTTTCAAAAACCCATAAATATACCTTTTTCCATAACCAATAATAAATCATACTTCCCTGCAATTCCTTGAGAAGACGACCCGAGGTTTAAATACTTCGGTTATAAATTTTATTGGGTTTTGTTACTTGTGACAACCAAACTTTTGTACAAAAGGATTCTCTGTTGGTTTAGAAACTATACTTACAATGCGATTATTTTTATAAAATTCTTTACTAGCAAGAATCCAATCGTCAAAATGGCGCCATTGCCGGGAAATTACAAACGTGTGCCTTATTATTAGTTATTGTAAATATTTTCTTTTTCGTTTCTTTGTTAGTGTTTCTAGTTTTAGGAGTTTATTTTCATTAATTTTTGTCTTTAATTGCTACTATGAATTCTCACCCCTCTGGTTTTAAGTTTGGTTCCAATGTCGTTGTAAGGAATGAAAACTATAATGGAAATTGGCATCAAGGTTGGAAGAATCAAAGATGGGAGGAGCCACAAGGATTTGATCAACCCTCTTGGCAACAACCCCCTCCAATGCACTATAACCAATAACCATTCTGTGATGCATACCAAGACAATAGTTATGGTGGACCCTTTCGTGACAAACCACCTCCACCAAATTACTATGGTCAAGAGCTATTCCGAGGTGCGTACCAAGATGATGGATATGGTGGACCCCCTTGTAGTTACCAGCAAGCTCCATCATATGCCAATGAACCACCTCCTCAATATAGCTTTGAACCACCATACTCACAAGCCACCTAGAACCATTCACCACCATATGACCCTAACCTTTATCCACCCCAATTCCAATCCAATTACTCCCAAGAACCACCACCTCCATATGCACCATGTCCATATCCATCGACCCAAGAATCACAGGCTCCCCTCAAAGAAACAGTAGATCAATTTCATGCAACCCTTTATCAACTGGAGCAAGCGATAAATTAGCTTCCTGACGTTCGGACACTCAAGAAACTCTCATGGCTTCATATGGAGAATCTAATGAAGAACACAGCATGAAGGAGACACTAGAAACTCCAGTGGACAGTAAGGAGCATGACTTTGTACTGGAATAAGTGGAGAAAGCCGAAATTATTGAAGAGGAAGAAGTGGTCGAAGACTTAAGAGATTCGGAACGTCCATGGGAGAGCCCAGTCATAGAGCTCCTTTCTAAGGAGTTTGAATTTGATGTTGAGGAGGGTGTACAACCTCCAAGGCGTGTATCATGGTTGAAGACTTTGAAGGGGATGATCAAGAGATGGATTCAATCATTGATGAATTCTTATCTACATTTGAATCCTCTCCCATTGGACTTGACATGGAGATTAAAGAAGAAGAAGCACAACCTCCCATGCCCTTGGTGAACAATGAAGAAGAGATCGAATTGGAAGAAAGCTACCAAGAGGAAGAGGTTGAAATTGAAGAAGCTTGCAAGGAGATGGAAGTTGTCAAGGAAGAGCTCAAGGGAATGGAGCTGGAGATCACCTTGCCAAGGTTGTTGGAGACCTCTCCCTCAAAGCCATCACCATCCATCCCTTCATTCAAGTGGGTAAATCTCTCATCTCTAAGCTTAATTAGGCCACTTGAATATGCTTTACTTGAGACGGATGGGCAACTTAGAGCTCTTTGTGGCTATAAGAGTAAGAGAGAGATGGTCAGTGGTTGGCAACATAATCCTAGGTTCATTGTGGTAGGAAGCTCACCGCTGAATTATCATGGTTGGAAGAATACTAAACTGTATGGGTCTAGGAGGATGTTTGGGTGCCTAAATGAGAATTCTAAGGCTGAACCACCCGGATGGAATCATCATTATCCACTTGAAGACGGGTGTAGAAACAAGATTTGGGATCCGAAAATATATGAGGATCAAATTTGGGAGCTCAAACCTTGTGAAGAACTCCATCAAAGCTTGAGAAATTTACTTGGTATTGATAGAGCTTATTGGAAGTCCAAGCATTGGTGGAAGTTTCAAGACGAGTTCAAGCACAAGCCACCATGACAAGGAGCTCACCGAATGTCCAACTTAAGGACTATAACTAAAAGTGCTAGGTGGGAGACAACCCACCATGGTATGATCGTTCTTTTTCAGGCTTGGTTTTATTTTATTTTATTTTATTTTGTTTTATTCTTAGTTTTATTTTACTCTATTTTTCTTAGTATTCATGCATATAGTCTGCATTTGCATCTGCATTCTGCATAAAAAAAAGAGGGGCACGCGACGCGTACGTGTCATACGTGCATTCAAAACAAGAAGAAAAGAAGCAGAGAGTCACGCGGGAGCGTGGCTGGAGGCGTGCCTTAGGCACAAACACGCCCACGCGAACGCGTCCCTGACGCGTCTGCGTCACTTGCGAAATCAACCATCCACGCATGCGCGTCACCCACGCGCATGCGTGACCCTGCAAAATCGACGTAAAAAGGTGTATGGCAGAGAGTTATGATGGAGTGAGGCTGGAATGGTGCTGAAAGCATAAAACCCATCACGCGTACGCGTCACCCACGCGCACGCGTCATTTTTCAAAAGTATGCCATTCACGCGTGCGCGTCCCTCACGCGCACGCGTCACCCTGAATTTTTGCAATATGTGAACGAAACATAGAGTTGCGCATGCGCGAGGCTGCACTCGTGCCAATAGCATAAATCATTTGACGCGAACGCGTGAACCACGCGCCCGCGTCATCTGAACATCGCGCCTGCTGCGCGAACGCGTAACCCACGCGTCCGCGTCGCCTACGCCGCACAGTTTATCCAGATCAGCGCCAGATATCTTATCTTTTCTTCCCCAATCCTAATCTTTTCTTTTCCATTCTTATTTCCTTCTTCTTCCTTCTTTCTTCTTTATTCCTTCTTACTTTTTACCTTTTTCCCCCCTTCTCTTTCACAATCATTATCAAGGTTCTTTTCTTTTCTTCTTTCCTTTTTACTTTTCCATTATTATTATTACTTTTCTTTATGTTTTCTTCTTCTCTTTCTTTTTACTTTCATACACTATGTTTCCTTTTTCTTTCTTTTTCTTTTTAGATTATTTTAATTGGTGTTAGAATTTTTTTTGGGTAATTGTTTTCTTCAATATTTTGCTTGTGAGTTATTAAGGAATTGTTTAACAATTAATATTAACTCTTAAGGGTTGTTTGCATGTTTAAATTCAATACTTTCGATAACATATTTACCATGCATTCTAAGTGTTTGTGAAAAAGTCCGTATGGTATTGTGCACTATTTTTAAATTATTCTACTACTCTAATACCTGTTTTTCACAAAACCCCTTTTTATATATTATTGATTGAATATAATTGTCAATACAAACAGGTTGTTAGTTTGAAAGAGTTGATAATCAATTTGGACATTTAATGTTTGATCTATGCTACTCATGCCTTTGCCAGCATGCCAATAAATATCTTGCATTTACTTGCCATAACATGCACTTGCTATATTTCCATTGATGAACTTCTCACATGTAGTCGCGACCATGTGTTAACGACATCCTTCTTTACCGTGCATTGATTATCACTTGTACCGTTCTCCTCCTTGCTCGAACCCTTAGCTTTACATATCACTTTCCTTTTCCCTTTTTAGGATGGCCACCAAGAAAGGTAAAGAGAAAGCTACTCCCAAACCACCAGCAAGGAAAGGAACAAAAAGAGCACTAGCTGCAGAGCCATCTTCAACAGCAGTAAAGCCCTCAACAAAGCGAATCAAGAGGATCATCAAGGTCGATGAAAAAGAGAAAGCCTTTCCAGCAAAGAACACTGGGCGGTTCACTAACCGCTACTGTGAGCAGATGTTCCCCACCTTGGCTGAAAGGAACTATAACAATGAGTACCTACTCATCCTTCCGACCCACATTATTGAATTTGTTGAGCCCCGCATTAAGTGAAGACAATTGGGATTCCTACAGAGACAGCCACGGCAGGTTAACCTTTCATGGGTAGTTGAATTCTACTCTAATTTTCACACGCCAACCCTGCAGTCTGTCTATGTCCGTCAGAAGCAAGTTTCCATAACTGAAGAGGCCATTCAACGAGCTTTAGATCTTTCCCCTACTCTAGAAGGATTGGACGCATTCCAAAAAGCCTCTTTCAAGTGCCAGACATACCAATTTGACTGGGATGCCGTTCTCAGAATTATAGCACAACCTGGCAGCAGATGGATCTATGGATACCATCAATCCCGACCTAAGGGAACATCGGCTTCAGCACTTACCTTAGAGGCTTGAGTATGGGCACAGATCATGTCCCATTACGTCTTTCTGAGCACTCACGAGTCCTCCTTCACCACAGATATGGTTGTTCTACTATGGTGTATCCTTACAGACCAGCACCTAAATTTACCAAGACATATTCGGCATGCTATGGGACACGTACAGATTGCGGGCAACCTACCTTTCCTCGCCTTGGTTTCAGATCTAGTCTCAGCAGCCGGAGTCTCCTACAGTGCTGGGGACACCAAGGCCGTGCTTCCACGGGATGATCAGTACGTCCCTAACGGGAAGTATATCAAACCTCCAGTAGCCACTATCAACCGGAGCACAGAACCAGCGGAAGATATCCCTTCTCCTACCACATCACAAGCACCTTCAACAAACCAACTGCTCCATCAGATAATTGAGAAATTGGACCGGCTTGACCGGCAAGGAAAGCAAAGGGAGCACCGTAACAAACACAGATTTACATACCTCAACGAGCTACTTGTTGGTAACCACCCACCTGAAGAAAACCCAGACACTCCGGACTCCACTTCATTTTTATAAGCACAGGGAGCCATGACGGTCCCGATTGTGGAGATGCTACTACCAGCCTCCCTCTGTTCCTGACTGATGGCACCGAGGACGGTGCAAAGCTTTAAGTGTGGGGAGGTCGGTCAGTATCTGACTTCTGGAGGTAATTTCTCTTTCTTAACACCAATAAAATAGGATATTTTATTTATTTTTCTTTTGTTAGGATAGCACAGATAGCATAGTAATAGGTAATTACATGCATGTTCTAATTGGTTGAAAAATAATATGTATCTTCTCAAGACTTTATTTTGAAAAATTACACTAATTTAAATCAAAACTTTTCTTTAAAACTTGTTTGGTGATTGTATTTGGAACATAGTTTAAAAAAGCTAAGAACACACAACCCAATGAGAATTGAGCTTAATTACATGGTTACATTATTTAACCATAATATTTTATTCTTGTGTGTTTTCTTCTCTATGATTGTAATCTTTATTTTGTTCCATCCTATATGTCCAATATTTAATGTGTTATATGCATGTATATGATTGAGGCCATTATTTTATTAGCTCACTTATCCAAATAGCCTACCCTTCCATTTACCTTTGTTAGCCACTTTAAGCCTTTTAATCCCATTTGTTCTATATTTTATCGCATCACTAGCCTTAAGCGGAAAAATAATTAAACACCCCAATTGAATCTTTGGTTAGCTTAAGATAGAGATTGTGTGTTAATCAAGTGTGGGAAAACTGTAGGAATATGGGTTAACAAGGGAATGTGTTATGTTCTTACAAATTGATAAAATATTGGGAATTTGAGTACCTACTCATGTGAAACTAGAAAAAAAATTACAAACCCATGTGCATTGATAAAAGTTATGTTTACTTTTACCTTAAAAAAAATCCAAAAATATCCAAGTAGTTAAGTAATTAAATAAATAAATAAGGGGACAAAATTATCCCAGTTCTAATGTTAAATTTAATGAAAAATTAATGCATATGTGATACAAAGTTAAGAGAAAAGTTGATGCATGAGTATGTAATACAAAAGTGGCAAAATTTTGGGTAGCTAGGCATGAATTTAAAAGTATATAGAGTATGTATAGGTAAGAGTTTAGGTTAATCAAAGATTCAATTTATAGCTCACTTAGCCATATATATACCTTCACCCTTACCTTGGCCCCATTACAACCTTGAAAAGACCTCATGATGATTGCATTAGTACATTAAATATTTGTTGATTAGTTAGGTGAAGAACAAAATCTAGAAAGCATGATTAGGGAAGAGTAGAGTGATTACCCTATACACTAGAGTGACTAGAGTGCACATACACTACCAGTAAGGGTTCAATGCTTAATTCTATGTTCCCTACTTTCATGAGCTGTCTTCCTACAAGTTTAATTGTTTTTACTGTATAAATTTTAATTAGTGATATTTTATTTATATTTGTCTTAAAGAACTTATTTACTTTTAACCAAGTAGGCAAAATTATTTTAGCATATAGTTGCATCCATATACATAGGTTGCATTGCATTCATGAGTCTTACTTTTCCCTACTCATTTATTTCATCTCCTTAAGCTAAGCATGAGGACATGCTAATGTTTAAGTGTGGGAAGGTTGATAAACCACTATTTTATGGTTTATCTTGTGTTTAATTGAGTGGTTCTTATCAAATCTTCACCCACTTATTCATATGATTTGCATGATTTTACAATCCCTTCCTAGTACTATTTTTTGATTGAAAACTTACTTCCTAGAGATCTTTAATTAGTATATTTTAATTCTCCTTTATACCATTCGATGCCGTGATTCGTGTGTTAAGTGTTTCAGGCTTCATAGGGCAGGAATCGCTTAGAAAATGGAGAGGAAGCTTGCAAAAATGGAAGGAACACCAGAAACCAAGGAGATGACCAGCGAGCACTGACGCGCACACATGGCTCACGCGAGCGCGCGGAATGGAGAAAATTGCAGCAACGCGTGCGCGTGCCTGACGCGTACGCGTGGATTGGAGTCTGCACAAAAGACACGCACACATGGACGACGGGTACGCATGACAAGGAAAAACGCCAAATGACGCGCACGCGTGGACGACACATACGCGTGACCTTTGTGATCTGCAAAATTATCAGAAAATGCTGGGGGAGATTTTGGGCCGCGTTTCGACCTAATTTTTGGCCCAGAAACACAGAATAAAGCCAGGGAACATGAAGAGACTCAACACACAGAGAGAGACACACTCACATATTCTCATTAGGATAGTTTTTAGGTTTTTAGATCTGAATCTAGAGAGAAACTACTCTTCCTCTAGGTTCTGTTTACATTCATAGTTTCATAGTTTATTTCTTTTGCTTTTGGATATTGAAGAGTCATCACCTCCGTTGAAGATACTATTCTAGTTTGTTTCCTTACTTACTCTTTTATTTATTCCATATTCTTAATTCTTGTTTAGAATGGTAATTGGATTATTTTCATGGATTGTTAATGCAGAGGATTACTTTTACTTTTAATTAATTTCCAATCCCTATTTTATTTAAATCATTATGTATTCTTCTTATATTTCTATGAACGTTACATTCATGTCAATGGAGTAGATTCTCTACTTGACATGGGGGTTGATTAAAAGGAGACACTTGAGTTGGAAGGCTTAAGTAATGGTTAAATTGGAAATTGTTGGCTAGTTCTGTATTTACTAACGCTAGACCTTCCCAAGGGAGAGGACTAGGATTTGCGAATAAGAGTTAGCTCAATTACTTGACTTTCCTTTATTTAGTAAGGGTTAACTAAGTGAAAACAACAATTTTTTTGATACTACACTTAAGAGACCCCAACAAGGATAGAACTTCCAATTAATCATTCCCCCAGTCAAGGCTTTTTATTTAGAATATTATAAATCTCTTTTAGTTTTTATTGCTTTAATTATTTATTTTCTGTTAATTAACTCTCAAAACTCTCGGAAAAATCCTGATTAATAAACTAGCACCCCTTTCTAGCAACTCGTTGGGAGACGACCTGGGACTCATACTCCCAGTATTTTTATTCTAAACCTTTTTGTGACAACCTTTCTAAATTGATGAGGTAGATTTTAGCTGGTTAAGAGCTATACTCGCAATGCTATTCTATTATATTATAATCTCTTAATTGGTCTAACTTCCACCCCTCGTCAAGGCCAAAACAGGGGACATCAACTTGCTCTTCTTTCTCCTTGAGGTCATTCCTCTTAACAATTTGGAAGAAGAGGAAGAAAGTCATGAACAACATGTCAAGCTAATGACATTAAAAGAGCACTTGTTGGGAGGCAACCCAACCGTAGGTAACATTTTCTTTCTTTGCTTAGTTTACTTTCAAATAATTTGGCATGTGATTACATTCTAAGTTTGGTGTTGCCATGCAACAAATTGATTTCAATCTTCACTAGATACTTGCATCATTCTAAAATAAAAGTTTCACACTAAGTTTGGTGTTGCCACTTATTTTTTTATGCAAAGTACCATGCATACATCACTTATTAATGCAATCACATTGTCTTTGTTTTCATTATTGTGCCCTTATTGCTATCTTTGGCTTGCTTAAGCACATGTATTACTTACATTTTATTGTTTAAGACATTCATGATCCATCATAAACCACATCACCACTGTATTATTTGTTGCTTGAGGACAAGCAATAATTCTAAGTTGGTGATGGAAGGGAAAGAATAGGAGGAAAATGACAACAATGAAGATGAACTACAAGGTGGTAAAGTTCCTTTTCCTCTTATTTGTTCCCACTACACTCAATTGCATGATTGTTTTCTATCTCTTGTAGATGCATGTGTGTTCTTCCTTGTAAATAAGCATAGTCTGATTTGAATTGAAATATGTTGCTCTCACATTATAACTACCATCTTGAATTTTGCTTGCACCCAATATCTCTAAGAATGCAACAAAGAAATCATTCTTTTGAAAAGAAATGTTGAAGAATTTTATAAATTTTGGGGCAAGCAAAAGATTAAGAGAAGTGGAGGTTCTGATTATGTGATTATGCATTGAGGTTTCATGTTTGTAAAAACTTGCATGGGAGCTCATAGACGGGAAATGAAGTTTAGAGAAGTATTATGGAAATTCTCAAAAATCTATTGATCCAAGAAGTAGCAACAAAAGAAAACAAAAGAAAAAGAAAAATAAAGAACAAGGTCCAAGGCTCTGAGCATCAATTACTAGGAAGAAAAAGAAAGAAACAAGAACTCAAAGAGTTATTACCCTAGTTAAATGCTTGTGGTGGATTTGTGTCAAAGAGAGAGGCTTGAGCATGTAAATCCTAAGGGGTGCTTTAACACCTAATACCTTAGACCAACTGGTTTGGGAGTATTGATTGAATGCTTATCTAAAGAGCCACTTTGAGACATGACACCTAGAGTCGAGGCTAAGATACAAAAGAAAAAGAAAAATGCTAGAAAATAAGTGCTGCTTCAAAGGTGACAATCTATGAAGAGACTTCCATAATATCATTTGAATGAAAGTCCTAAGATTTAAGACTTCCAAAATGTAAGGACTAATGAGCACTGGAATCCTTGCATAAGCATACAAATTGGAGTTCACCTCACTGTCACTTAATCACTTCACCCACTAAGGCATCATAAGCAATTCCTCAATACATTCCAATTAAGAGAATTCTTTGTGCATAGTTCTTTTCTTGCTTGGGGACAAGCAAGATTTAAGTTTGGTGTTGTGATGACTGCGCATCATGTTGTATTTTTCTCTGGTTTTTCATATCTAAATTTAATTAATCATGCTTAATTATTGAGTATTTTTATGCTAAAGTCATAGATTACTTTCATCTCTTTGAGTTGATCTATTTTGTAGAAAATGGTAGAAAAAGAAGTAAAAGGCACAAAACAAGTATGAAAGAAGAAAGGAGCTTAAAAGGTGAAGAAGAGAAGAAAAGAAGCCAAGGAAGAATGGTGGCGTTAGTGGCCACGTTAGTGACACTAACGCCAGTGCCAACGCCAGGAAAGGGAGCATCTGTGGTGTTACCAACGCTGGTAACGCCACCATTAACGCCAGAGAAGCAAGAAGAGCTAGCGTTAGTGGCACTAACGCCACCATTAACGCCAACCTTGTAGCATTAGTGGCACTAACGCCACCATTAATGCCAGCCTTGCAGCGTTAGTGACACTAACGCCAACGCCAATAACGCCTGCAACCCTTGGCAGCCTGATCTTGTCTTCTTCAAAGGAACATAACATGAGCTACAAAGCTCCAAATGAGGTGATTCTAGTGGCATTGGAAAGTAGGAATCTAGATCTTTCCAATAATATATGACACTACATGGTGGACACTAAATTTGAGGGAGAAAACCTGCCCCAAAAGTGCAAAGATGAACATGGTATCAACCTGTAGTAAGGCCAGCTGACCTCTTCAACTTCCAAGGAGTATAACTTGAGCTACAAAGCTCCAAATGATGCGCTTTTAAAAGCATTGGAAAGTAGACATTCAGGACTTTTCAAAACTATATAATAGTATGGGTTGGAAATTAAGTTTAAGCTTTAGAACCTGGCATTATTAATGCCGTTAATGCTGGCGTTAGTGGCAGCGTTAAGCACACTAACGCTAGCGACCTTATCCCTTTCAAAGGAGCATAACATGAGTTACAGAGGTCCAATTGAGGTGCTTCTAGTTGCGTTAGAAAGCTAACATTAAGAGCTTTCCAATAATGTATAATAGTTTATAGTGGGCATGAAATTGGATCACAAACAATAGGCATCTTTAAGCCCTAAAAATACCAACTTAGGAGCAAGTCATAGCGTTAGTGTGACTAACAGCAGCACCAACGCCAAGCCACTCTGTACCTCAATCTGATGCACTTCTCTCACTCAAGTCTACTTTAAAGCTCAAGCAAGCAAGCCCACAATTGTCAATCAATTAAGGCCACAAGAAGAATCTAGAATAGGAATTTTCATTTAATTGTAATTTGCTTTTAATTTCATTTCAATTTGTAATTTAGATTTCACAAGAAAAACAACACCACTGGGAGGGGTCTTCGAACTCTCCCTTCCATACTCTTCTTCTCTTCTATTTTCTTTCTCACATTGCAAATATTTAGTTATGAATTGCTAACTCTTTCCATTGAGAAAGAGAGCTCTATTATTTTTTGATGTATTAAATTATTTTTCTTCTTCTTCTTCTCTTCATCTCTCTTTGGTTTACTAGAAAGATTTCATTCTTTATTCAAGCATTCAATTGTCTTGGAAAAGAAATTGAATGTACTTGGGTTTTGTGATTACCTTGGAAGAGGAATCATAGAACCATGCCTGAAATCTTTCTCACATTGGATTAGGTTTGGGGTTGGTCGGATATAGTGACATGTAATTCTCCCAATACTTAGATCTATGAAGGTGTGTGGCATAGGGACCAAGTTTTATCTCTTCTCATGAGCAACTAGATCAATAAATTGGCAATTGTTCAAAGATTAGAGAGATTAAATTGCCAAGGAATTGGGATTCAATCTCTCATTATTGCCAAGAGATCAATGATTTGCATGATTGAAGATGAGATGAAAGCAATTGATCCGGAGAATCCAATATCTCTCTATCCCAATGTTCATTTTATTTTAGTTCTTACACTTACTTTATAGTCATTTACTTTCTTGCACTTTACTTTCCCGTACTTTACTTTACACTTATTTTAAATTTTCAGCAGTTTACTTTTCTTGCCATTTACTTTCTTGCACTTTATTGCTTTCCTTTACTTTTATGTCATTTACATTTCTTGTTGCTCATCACCCAATTATGCTTGTCTAACTAGAATAATCAATTAACTATTGATTGCTTAATCCTTTAATCCTCGTGGGATCGACCTCACTCTTGTGAGTTTTATTACTTGATACGACCCGGTACACTTGCCGGTAGTTATTAACGAAGAAGTAATTTTTTCGTTATCAATCACCTTGATATCACTTGTTTGGTGTGGATAAGAGACCTAAACGGTCCCTCGCAGGCAAGGTCGACTACGTTCACGAGGAGAGAGTGAGGGTGAGGCTTAACATGTTACGGAAAACCAATTCGTGGAGTTTGTGGCGTATCAGTTGTTGGGTGAGGCTTAGCACTGGTGGCAAGGGAAGTGTCGACTGATGCAGCTACAGAATGAGGATGAATGCTTTTGGAATTTTTAATTAAGATTTTCAATTTCTAACCAATATGGCCTTGAATCATGTTGAAAAAGTTTTAAAGCTTAGAATAATTTTCAAATTTGGTTTGGAACTTTTGGTTTAAATAATTTGATTTTGAAACTATGTCAAAAATCTTGGATTAAACGATATAGTTTATAGAAAAAGTGAGTTCTATGATTTTGTTAATTTGTGAATTTTTTTTTTAATTTAACTCATCGAAAAGGATTCAAATTGAAAAGCTTTGATTTAAGGATTTTTATGAATTTAAGAAAAATCATGATTTAAAGTAACTGATTTAAGAATAAATGATTTTTGAGTCTTTTGAAAAAGCTTTGACATTGAACTGGTTTTGATAAAACTTATTATGAAGATTTTAGAAAATGTTATAAAAGCGGTATTCAATTTAAAGGAAAATTTGGTTTGATATAGTGGAGTAATTCGGATTCTTAATAGCAACTAATCAGAGTGATGCAGCGGAAGGTGAGAGGAAACATCGACACGGTAACACTACGATGGACGAAATGCTTTGACGGCTCAATTGGGTTGACAACATTGGAATTAGAACGCTTTGTGGAGGATATATCACATGATTCGAATTTTGGGGACAAAATTCCTAATTAGGAGGGGAGAATGTAAGAACCGGAATCACTGCTTTAATAAAATAATAAGTTAATGGCCCGAAATAGGTTTGAAAACTTAGAAATAATAATTAGAAAATATAAACGTGAAATTTAAATTTAATGAATTTTTCTGAGTGAAAAAATGTATCTTTTGCGCAAAATTTTTGTAAAAATGCGTACCGGTGCTTAAGCCAACAGTACCGGCTCTATTCTGTCCGGTATCGTGTATTGAGAAAAATAAGATTTTAAAAATTGAATTTATTATTTGAAAGGACAAAAATAATTTAGAATTAAAAATCGAGTGTTAATCTTAAAAGTTTTGGCCCAAAGTTGGGCCAAACGGACCTAAAATGCTAACGGGTTGGACCAGGCCCAAATAGAGTCCAAGGCCCAACATAAAAAATACACATTTAATGAGCTTTTAGCTCCTTTCAGCACACCTAAAGAGTGAGGGGCGCTGTTTTGAGAGAAGGAAGAAGAGAGGAGAAGTTACTATTTATCTCTTCCTTCATTTGGCCATAACTTGAGCTACGGAGCTCCGATTGACGTGCCATTTACAGCCACGTAAAGCTCTTGCCGAACCCGTCATTTCTAACTAATATTTTTAGGTAAAAACTTAAAACTTGTGCTCCAATTTCCTACCCTAAAATTTCCACAATTTTGGGTTTTATTTTTGAGTAAGTTTTGTGATTTTATTTATTTATGGGTGATCGAGCATTGAATTATTGTTGGATTTTATCCTTAATAACATTGGATAAGATAAGTTTCTTTAAATTATTATGGTTTGATGTTTTGGTTAGCCATAGTGTTGATTTTTGGTATGTTATATGTGTATAGCTTGATAGTTGTGAGTTTTGGAAGTGGTGTTGGTGCTTGAGGCTTGTTGATCTTGTTGGAATCAAGTTTTGGGTGTTTGTACTTTTAGGGAATTGACCAAGGCATGGTTTCGGTTTTCTCTATGTAATATGTAATGTTTCTGGACACTTAGACTAGTGGACCCTAAGATAGGATTGAATGATATTGGTGTATGATTAATTATTTATAATTTTATGTTTGATAATGAAGAGGATAATATGGAGTGTTGGAATATGTGATATATGAATTATGATGATAATATGATGAGTATTAGTATTGTTTGTGATTATGATGATTGAAGATGGATATTGATGATTATGATGTGTGATGATGAATGTTGATGAGTATGATGAGTGATCATGATTGGTGATGTTAATGAGGATTAGTAGTGGTTAATGGTGTTGTTGTTGAATGATGATGACTATGAGATTTGGTAACATATTGAGAAATTTCAGATGGGGTTTGAGAATGACTTGAGTGATTAGGTGTGAAAATGCTTGTGACATGATTGAGGAGTAACAATAAATGTGTGGTAGTATTTTTGGTAATGAATTATCGATTTTTGTTGAATTATGGTGAAAATGATTAAGTGAAATAGAGATTGAGTTTATTGAAGTGTAAATGAAATGGTAAAGTGTAGTATGTGGTAGTGTTTTGTGATTAAATTGGGTATGTTTTGATTTGGTTTGGTTTTGGAATTTGGAAACTAGATAACTTTGATGTTTTTGTGTAAAATTTGATTTTTGGTGAACTTTGACGGATCATAACTTGAGCCTCAGACATTAAAATTGAATGATTTTTATTTTGAATTAAAGATGAATTTAAGAGCTTTAAAATATATAAAGTTTGAGGAAAACGGAGTTTTGAAGAGGAAGTTATGAGCATTTGAAGTTTGGTATAAAAATCTGATTTCTGCAGCTTTAGGATTTTTCTAAGTTTATTACAGCATGCGTACGCGACCCAGTACACGCGATGCGAGCATTCCATTCGGGTTGGAACACTCGCATACTCGAACAGGTTCCGCATATGCGGACATGCACTTTTTCAACGTGTGCGTACACATATAGGGGCGTGTGTACACACAGACCCTATTTTGCTGAAAATTTATTTTTTCTTCGTTTTCAAAGGTTGACTAGCTTTTCAAACTTCTTTAACTTTTAATTAAGGCTCTTATTTAATAATTAGACCCAAAGACTAGTAAGAATGGGTTTTCGATTGAGATTGGCAAGTTCTGTGTGAGTTTAGAAGACGGAGACTCGGGTTTCTGAAGTTGTGGGTGAACTAGTGAAGTGCTATACTGGCGATGGCCTTGAGAACTAGTGAGTGGATGATACTTTGTGAAATTAAAACTGATGATGGTTATGATGAGTGTGGAACTCGGAGATGAATGAGGTACATGTTGGTTATTGAAAGAAGTGTGCAGGGTGTTATATCCCTAATGTGGTAAATTCTCTGCTGCAAGAGTGTGCCGGGCACTATATCCCTGGAATGTTGAGACTTGAGAGCTGAGAAAAGTTTGATTTGAGAATATGGTGATGATTGATGATGATTTGAGGTGGATGGACTTAATTGATATGGAATGATAGTGTGCAGGACACTATATCCCTTGGATGAAATTATGATTGATAACCTTTTCTGCCGCATGAGTGTACAGTGTACTATATTCCTGGTGTGGCAGATCTTCTGTCACAGTATGTCGGGCACTATATCCACGAGTTATTAATGTGCAGGCCACTATATCCCTGGCGTAGCAGATTCTCTGCTACATGAGTGTGTCGACTTGGCATTTATGGACCGACCAGTGATATCACAAGCCAATAGGATAGGTAATGTGCATCTTCTATGTGTTTTGTTTGCTTTTTCTGATTGTATCTTTTGCCTAAATGTAAAATATACTTACTTGCTAGTTGTATTATTTGTTGTACATGTATACTACTTATGCTGTGTTTGTCTGGTGCTGAGGAGGTTAAGTAGACGGTGGCGATAGGATCGCAAGGAGGTTAGGATGGCGAAGGTTGTAAGATACAGCGGTGTGATTAGTATTAGTTAAAAATCTCCTAAGTCTAGATAACCCTATTTATGATTATGGTTTAATTTATTTAGGGTAAAGTATATTTTTTGTCACTGAAGTTTGGCAAAAGTTTTAAAAATACCCATAGTTTTATTTTGTTTCAATTTTATTCTAGAAGTTTTCGATTTGCATCAAATATACCCTCGACGACTAAATTTTCAAAAAATTTAAGACCAATCTAACAATAATGCATAAAAATTAAGCTTGATTTGCTTGTGTTGAGGGTTGTTCTTATAAAATTGTTATTGAATTGGTTTTACATTTTTTGAAAAATTAGCCGTCAGGGGTATATTTGATGCAAATTGAAAACTTCTGAGACAAAATTGAAACAAAATAAAACTTGAGGATATTTTTAAAACTTTTTGTCAAACTTCAGGAACAAAAAGTATACTTTATCCAATTATTTATTTCGTTAAGTTGGAATATCTGTATTTGATGTGAAGTTCTAGGATTGCCTTTAGCGTCCCAGAACCTTATATCTAACATATTGGGCACTATTACCATACTAAGAACCTCCGGTTCTCATATCATATATTGTTGTTGTTTCTTAGATGCAGGTCGTAACCCACTCGGTGAGTTGCGAGATGGTGACAGAGCGGAGGATCTTATGCACTCTTTTGTATTTTGATTATTTGTTGTAGTACTTTCTCTCAACTTTTTATTTTAGACTTTTTGGCCTTAGAGGCTTGATTTGAGAGATAAGTTGTATAAGCTGTTTTAAATTTCTAAAGCTCTTTTGTATTTCAATTTGACTAGCCGGCCTAAACTTTGTAGGCTGTGACTAGTCATCTTTTTGGTATATATATATATCTTGTTAATTTAATTATTGTCTTATGTATCCTGGAGCTATCTATAAGGTTTTATATAATTATGTCTTGTTCTGTCCGTGCCTACGTGTTTAGTTATCGTGTGTGAATGCTTCGCGTTTCGTGATTCCGTTTTTATGAAACTTTGAGCTTTACTCTTTCATCGGGTTTCTAGTTATATAAATTTTTGGATATATATTATATATTATGAGCTTTAGAACTGTCATGGCACTTTGTTATCTTTTACTTTACGGCTAGAAATAAGGCTTAGGATAACGGAGTATTACAACAAAAGTAAAAGAAAAAAAAGGTAATAAAGTAAAAAAAAAAAAGGGAGAGGGGAGAGGCCGAGAGGGAGGCACCGTCTTGCAAAATTTGCGGTGACAACCTTTGATAAACCACTATTTTATGGTTTATCTTGTGCTTAATTGAGTGGATTTTATCCACTAAACTCACACTTATACATATAAATTGCATATTTTATATTTTCCTTCCTAATTCTGTGCTTTGATTGAAAACATGCTTCTTTGGCCCTAAATTTGCTAATTTTAATCCTCTCTTATTACCATTCGATGCTTTGATATGTGTGTTAAGTGATTTCAGGGTTTATAGGGCAAGAATGGCTTAGAGGACAGAAAGGAAGCATGCAAAAGTGGAAGGAACGTAAGAAAATGGTGTTTTGAGAAGCCGGCAGCGACGCGTACGCGTGACTGGCGCAGAAGACAAGCGACGCGTATGCGTGACATGCGCCACGTTCAGAAATTGCAGAAAGCACTGGAGGCGATTTCTGGGCTACTTTTGGGCCCAGTTCCAAGCCCGAGAACACAGAATAGAGGCTGTAGAGTGGGGGAATCAATCATGATTCATTCAGACAACATTCATTCACAGAATTTTAGGTTTAGATGTAGTTTCTAGAGAGAAAGGCTCTCTCCTCTCTCTAGGTTTTAGGATTCTTAGGTTTAGCTATTTTCAATTTCAGATTTCTATCTTAGTTTATTTTAGTTTCTCTTCTACTTTTATTTGTCTTAATATTCTAGTTTATTTATTCCCCTTGTTGATTACTTATTGTTGCCAATTTAGTTTATGAATTCTCATATTAGATTTGATTTTCTATTTAATGCAATTTGAGGTATTTTATATTTATTGCTTCTTCCATTATTTGTTAGTCATTGATGTTTTCAATTGGTTGTTTGGATTCAATATTCCTTGCTAGTTTTCTACGTTTTTTATGTTATGCCTTCCAAGTATTTGACAAAATGCTTTGTTGGGTTTTAGAGTAGATTTTTCTCCTCTTGGCTATGGTTGAGTAATTGGAGACTCTTGAGTTATCAAACTCCTTTGTTGATTGATAGTTGAAAGTTGCTAGTTGATTTGGATCCCTCTAAAGCTAGTCTTTCCTTAGGAGTTGACTAGGACTTGAGGAATCAAATTGATTCATCCACTTGACTTTTCTTCATAGTTAGAGGTTAACTAAGTGGGAGCAATGGACAATTGATGTCATAATTGATAAGGATAGCTAGGATAGGACTTCTAATTATCAATTCTTGCTAAGACTTTTTCATAATTATTAGTTTATTTTCTTATCATTTACATTCCTTGTTCAACCTTTCAAAAACCAAAAAATATACTATCTCATAACCAATAGTAAAAATACTTCCCTGCAATTCCTTGAGAGACGACCCGAGGTTTAAATACTTCGGTTTATTTTATTGAGTTTGTTTTAGTGACAACCAAATTTTTGTATGAAAAAATTCTTTATTGATTTAAAAACTATACTGCTAGCAACGAGAATTTATTGTGAATTCTAAACCGTCAAAACTCCGTTCGTCAACCTTCCTTCAAGACAATAACAAAAATGAGAGAGAGAAAAAATTTAAACCCTAGTAAAAGATAATGTTAGAGAAGTTTATGCCAAAATATTTATTCATGTATAGAGAATGAGAGAAGTAACAAAATGAACATATTGTATTATATGTGATACAACTTTTTATTGTATTAATTAGTAGATTGTTTTGTTTGGATGTGTTTAGATAATATTTTATGTCTTATTATATTAATTTGGATTTTTTTGTTTGATAATTTTTAGATATATTTAAAAAATAATTTATTGTTATTTGTTATTTTGAATGTATTTTTAACGCATTTAAGGTATTATATTGCATTTAACACGTTTATTCTTTTAATAAATTTTTTCTAATTAGTATTTAAAAATTTAGACCATAATGCACACGTCACAAAAATCAGCAGGTGTATAGCTTTTAGTTATCCACCTTAATATTAAAGCTCATAGTTACTCACATATAATTGGATGAATTTAATTTTAATGTATTATTAATGTAAAATAATTATATATGTGTATTTAATTACGTAATATAATAAAAATAATTATCTTTTATATAACTGCGTAAATAATTATAAGTCTCATAAAACATAAAGTAACAAAAAAAAAAAAAAACAGAAAGAGAAATGAATAAGAACTTAACTAATATAAAGAAGATGAAGAGTGAGAAATACCGTTCCGTGCAACACAGAAAGAAGAAATGAAGAATTTGATCAAAGTGATTTTAGAAAGTTTAAAACAAGGAAAAGGAAAGGAAGAAATGACATATTGAGAGAAAGCACCAAAACAGTCGTAGTGATTTTAGGGAATTGATTTTAAAGTATTTCAATATTGAAAAGGTTAAAAGTTTAAAATAATTTAAATGAAAATTTTTAGGATTATATTAAAATTAAATCTGACTTGATAATAGTTTCTTATAAAATAAGAGAGTGCATTTTTAAAAATTAATTAACTAGATAAGATGGCTGAGTAGTGATTTTTTTTCAACTGATATCTTATAATTTGGCAGATTAAAGATTAATTTTTGCAAATCTGAGTTTTATTTAAAAAATTGTTCCTGGCCAATTTGTTGTTATATATGCATGAGGCGAAATTTAAACCTTCGACACTTGCTTAAGCAAATATCATTTCTCATAAATTAAATTTGGCATAATTTTTTACGCAAACATTTTTTCATTAAAAAAGTAAAGG
>NC_029790.2:92214914-92220534 GCF_000816755.2 Arachis ipaensis
TGGCTTCCAAAAGTAAAAGCTTGATAAAGTTTATTTATCCATAAAGTGCATTTATTCATAATATTTGTCTAGCATACCAAAATAGTAGAGTATACCGGGCAAAAAATAATATTCGTCTACTTCATTTTCTTTTCCCCTCTCATTAGAAAGAGTCATCAAAACAGTGTAGCACAGTTATGGGAACTGTTAGAAACAAGAGAGAAATCTGAAGAAAGTATTTTGTGTATTATTCAGGTTGAGAAAAAGTATAATGTACAAGAGGTATATATAGCTACTAGTAGAATCAAAATAATAAAAGCATAGAATCCTACAATTAATATACGAATATGCTATATAAATATAAATGATACTAACTGATCTAAATTGATTCTAATGATTCTCTAATGATTCTCTAACATCCCCCTCAAACTCAAGTGGGAGCTAAGGATAGCATCTTGAGTTTGGATAACAAAGTACGGAAACGAGTCGGGTGATGAGCTTTCGTGAAGATATCAGCAGTCTGATCCAGTGTTCCAGCAACAATGAGACGAACAGCATCAATAAGGATACGTTGCCGAATAAAGTGACAATCAATCTCAATGTGTTTGGTGTGTTCATGAAACACATCATTATGGGCAATCTAAATAGCACTGCGGTTGTTACAAAAAACATCAGTAGGGGACGACTGAGGAGTACTCAAATCTTCGAGAAGCTAACGAATCGAGATAACCTCAGCAGTGGTATCAGCGAGGGCACGGTACTCAGCTTCTGTGCTTGAGCGAGCAGTGAACATTTGCTTCTTAGCACGCTAAGAAATGAGAGTGTTTCCAAGAAATAAACAGTAACCAGTAGTAGAACGACGATCAGTAGGATTACCAGCCCAATCAGCATCGGAGTATGTCTGAAGGGACAAAGAGGAATGGACAGGAAAATAAAGGCCAAGAAATAGAGTGCCTTTGATGTAGCGAAGAATGCGAAGAACTGCCGTATAGTGAGTAGTACGAGGAGCTGATAAGAACTGGCTAAGTACATGAACTGGATAGGCGATGTCTGGTCGGGTGACAGTCAAGTAGACGAGACCTCCAACTAACTATCGATAGAGAGTCAGATTATCCAAACCAGTGCCATCCATAGGGGTTAATCGAACATTAGGCTCAAGAGGAGTAGACTCAGTGTAACTATCTATAAAACCAGCGCGAGCAAGAAGATCTGAGGCATACTTAGCCTAAGAGAGATAGATGCCATCATCTGTGGAGATGACCTCGAGACCAAGAAAATAGCTGAGAGAACCAAGATCTTTCATCTCAAAGGTACGATGAAGTGAGGCTTTGAGATCAGAGATACCATCAACATCATCTCCAGTAATGATCATGTCTTCAACATACAAAAGCAGAAGAACAACTCCACGTCCACTTTTACGAATAAAAAGTGCATTCTCATGAGGAGTGCAAGTGAAACCCAGATTGCAAATAGTGGTGCTAAACTTGTCAAACCATTCACGAGGAACTTGCTTAAGACCATAAAGTGCTTTGAAAAGAAGACAGACTTTGTTAGAAGGATAAGGATAACCTGGAGGTGGTTTCATATAGACCTTCTTTTTCAAATCTCCATTAAGAAATGAATTCTTCACATCCATCTGACTGAGAGACCATTTTTTGACCGCAGCAATGGCAAGAAGAGCTCTAACAGATGTGAGACGAGCAACAGGAGCAAAAGTCTCTTCATAGTCAATACCATACTCTTGCGTACAACCTTGAGCAACCAAGCGTGCTTTATAACGGTCAATGGAGCCATCAGAGCAGGTCTTGATCTTGTATACCCATCTACTGCCCGTAACTTCCTGATTAGAAGGAGGATTAACCAAATCACAAATGTGTGCTTTTTCAAGTGCCTGTATTTCTTCCTGCATTGCTTATTGCCAATTTGGATTTGTGGAGGCTTCTCTGAATGACTTAGGTTTATGTTGATGAAGAATAGTAGAAAAGAAATGATAATCAAGAAGATGAGGAGGTGGATTTCTTACCCTAGAAGAACGAGTGGGGGGAAGAGGCATGACGGTAGGAGCGGGATCGCCATCCGGTCTGGAATCATCGGGAGATGGAGAAGGCGGAAGAGCAGGAGGCTGTAGAGAATGACCCGAGATAGAACCTGTAGAATCCTCACTAGGAAAAAGGTCAACATTGGGGAAAGAAAGGTGACTGAGTGGGAGGAATGGACTCAAAGGAGGAAAATCGAGAAAACATGTGATGCTCCCAGAAGACAACATGACGAGATATACGAATATGTTTAGAGAGAGGATCCCAACAACGATAACCCTTGTGTTCAATGCCATAACCAAGAAAACAACTCTTGCGAGCATGAGGTTCAAGTTTACTATGCTCGTGAGGCTGAAGAAGAACAAAACAGACACAACCGAAAACTCGAAGAGAACTATAATTTGGAGAGGTATGATAAAGACGTTCAAAGGGAGTAACATTACCAAAAACAGAAGAAGGAAGTCTATTGATAACATGAACAGCAGTAAGAACAGCTTCACCCCAAGTACGCTCAGGACACGAAGAAGAAAGAAGCATTGCACAAACAAAGTCAAGAATGTAACGGTGTTTACGTTCAACTCGGCCATTTTGTTGAGAAGTACCAGGGCAAGAAAACTCAGACAAAGTACCTTGTTCTGCAAGAAAGGCTAAAAGTTTGGAATCACAGTATTCCATATCATTATCGCGTCAAAAAACCTTAATGACCTTGGAAAACTGAGTTTTAATCATAGTGGCAAAGTTAATATAGATCTGAGGTAACTCATGGCGATTAGTCATCAAATAAACCTAAGTAAAGCGTGAATAATAATCATCAATGAAAACAAAAATGTATCGAGCTCCTCCCATAGAAGCGGTGGGAGCGGGACCCCAAACATCAGACTGGATAAGATCAAAAAGAGAGCAAGCAAGAGAGGAATTATTGTGAAAAGATAAAGCAGGTTGTTTGGCAATTTGACAAGAAATGCAATCAAAAGACTCATTAGGAACCTGACCCAATACACCCTGAGACACAAGAGGACGCAATTTTCTTAAGGAGTTGTGGGTAAGACGTTGATGCCATAAGTGAAGGGTAGACTGAAAAGAAGCAGCACAGAGATTTGGTACAGGAGGAATATGAAGATTCTCGAGTTCAAACAACCTTCCGACCTTACATCCAGTCCCGATGATTTGTCCCGTCCGACGATCTTGTACACGACAACCAGAAGTGGAAAAAGTGACATAAAAAACCAGATCAACAAGTTGACCAACAGAAATAAGATTAAAGTTTAAGTTGGGAATAAAATAAGTATCAGGAAGATTAAGAGTCAACTGGGAGAAAGAACCCTTGTGTGTTGCGTGCAAGAGGGAACCATTAGCAGTATTGACAGAAGGTGCATTTGTAGCGGTAGACAGAGATGAGAAGAGATTACGCAACGGAGACATGTGATTAAAGCATCCCGAGTCAAAATACCATTTAGAATTACTTGGAGGAGTCAAAAAAGCAGTAGGGGTATTACCAGAAAGGGAGAGAAGACGCTGAAGAAGAGACGCAATATCAGATAGAGAGACAGAAGACGGGTTGAGAGGAGCAAAGGTGGTAGATTCAGTAGTAGCATCAACAGCAGAAACAGGCTCAGGACGTGGTGGGCAAGTATGACAGGTAGCAATCAAATGTCCCGAGAGCTTGCAATAATGACAGAACAGCTATGAACAATGGTAGCTAATATGTCCTTTCTGGTGGCATGTGCGACATTCAACAGAGGGACAGATGGAGAAGAGGTGCCCAAAGCGGTTACAGTTTCGACAGAATTTATCCTTTCTGTCTGTGGTAGCAAAAACATCTGACTGTTCCATAATAGCAGATACAAAGATCAAGGAAAGAAGCGAAAAACTGCAACTTTGGAGCCGAAAACGAAAAAACAGAGGGCAAAATCAGAAAGAACGCACCAAAAAACCTTAGGGAGGGTCCCAATGTGTGCCATGTCAGACGCCACATCAGCAAGAAAATGACACATGGCGACGCATGAGAGTAGGACGAAGATGCGTCAGCAAACACATCAGCGCTGACAGGAGGCGGGTCCACGCGGGTTGCGAAGCAGGTCGAGTCAGGAGCGCGGGTCAAGCGCGGGTCTGATGGAGCTTCCGTCAGACACGTGGCGTGACAACAACCGTGGATCTGTGGTGCTGATCCAACGGCGCGGGAGGCGTCTGGAGGGAGAAATTCTTCACGCGGACAGGCGACTTTGGACAGCGCGTCCGGCGGTGTTTTTGGAGACGTTGGAAACCTGGAGACGAGGAGAAGGCAATGGTGGCAACGGTGACGAACCAAGGCGTCGGGAGAAAGGCAAAAAATGAGGACAAAGTACTGTTGGAGGAGACAAAATAAAAGAGCGAGAAATCAATTGTTTTTGAAAAAAAATAATCTAAGCTCTTGATACCATGTTAGAAACAAGAGAAAAATCTAAAGAAATTATTTTGTGTATTATTCAGGTTGAGAAAAAGTACAATGTACAAGAGGTATATATAGCTGCTAGTAGAATCAAAGTAATAAAAACATAGAATCTTACAATTAATATACAGGTATGCTATATAAATATAAATAATAATAACTGATCTAAATTGATTCTAATAATTTTATAATGATTCTCTAACAAGAACAAAGCCTACTAAGTGATCTAAATTGATTCTAATAATTTTCTAATGATTCTCTAATATGAACAAAGCCTATGAATAGATACCTTGCTCAACTGAAAGACCATATCCTAAACAGGTCTATTGGAACAAGTCATTTTTTCAAACATGTCCCATGCGTAAACAAATTAAACCAATTTGGAGGCTGAGGATGCAGTTAAGAGTTAAGACGTGTTCCTAAACCCTCCAATATTGAAGTCACAAAATGGAGACTTTGGAAGAGAAGGGACACCATACGTACCTTGTCCCTGCTTCTTAAACGCTACCCCACTCCTCCCTCAAATAGTTTTATTAGCATTGATCATTCCCATTCTCACTCTATATATTTACACTCTTTTAGACGAAGTTAAGTATTGAAATGAACTGCCCTCAACAAACATGTTTGCTTGAATTCGTACTACGTGTTACGTGAAAAAATTTTCATTATTTATTATATATTGGATTTATAGTGAACAACACACCATAAAATCGAGCAAATTTTTTTTACATAAAAAAATTATTATGGAATAATATTATCATGAGAAAAATTAACAAATGTTTTTGTGCCAAGTTATAACCAAACTCATCCTCTAATGGTTGTTTTCACGTCTAATAATAGGTTTTTTGTGTTTTAATAGTTTGATTGGAGACTTGGTTTAAGATCCGTCCTAAATTATTTTGGATATTAAATTAAGGCAACTATTCTAATGAAGATGTCAAAAATATCTTTTTATGATAATCTTAGTTTAAAAAGTATGACTTATTTATTTTGACACACTTTAAATAAAAGTAAAACTTTTATAGCATACAAAAATCAACTATTCCACCTTAATTCAATACGATTTTAAATTTTATTTAATTTAAAATTAAATTACCACCTATAAAATTATTTTTAAAATATTAAAAGAAATATATTTCTATGAAATAAAACTGATAATTTATTATTTAAAACTCTG
>NC_029790.2:92220796-92271305 GCF_000816755.2 Arachis ipaensis
AACTAATTACTAAACTAAGAGAAATATTGGGTCATTAATAATAAACTAAACACATACATCACATACTAAGAAGTCCTTTTTTTTTTTTGGAGAAAAATACCATGAAGTCCTTTTAACCACAACCCAGTTATCAATATCATGGAGCTTTCTCTGACTATGTAGTAGGCAAATGCATTTGGGATTGGTATATAACCCTCAACCCACTATCATTTTAGTATAAATAAATACCAAAAACTAAAATGTAGTATATAGAACACCATTTATGATGTCCAGTGAAATTAATGGAAGGAGCCCAAGAAAGGCGTTTGGACAAAAACAATTTGTTTTGAGAAAATTGGTTGTTTGGATTTTTAGCTATTGGGCTTAGGTCCCTCTTCTTTATTTAGGAATAAGTTATAAGGGAAAATTAAATAAAAAAAAATATAGGAAAAAATAAGGAATAAAGTACCAACCCGACTTTTGTTCTTTCCAATGTTTTGAAAATCTGTTTGAATTGGCCAGTTGAACCGGTCAAACTACGAACCGATGAAAATAACAGTTCAGATGAATGTTAAAACCGTAAAATAAAAAATCGCTATTGAATCGTCAAATCGACTGAGAATCGGTCGGTCTAACCGAACTGTGAACCGGCCGATTTTTAAAATTTTCGAAAAGCAACACCGTTTGGCCTCAGCAACCATAACCATTACCTAACCCAACCCTAACTCCACAATGCACAGCACTACCTCCAGTCACCTTCGAGTTCGAGCTCACCCTTCTCTCATCGCATCAAGCTCACTCCCTCACTTCTCTCAGTCGCGTCTGCTCCGCGCCGCTCGCGCTGCTCTAACATCACATCAACGCGTCTATTCCGCCTCTTTCTGTCGCACTTTCGCTACTTTTCAGCCTCTGTTTCATCGCGCTTCCGTCGATGTTCATCCTCTGTTCCGCCGGACTCCAGCCCTCATCTTCCACTTCGAGTTCCTCATCTGTGCTCCCTCTCCCTCGCATGCTTGAGTTTCATCCCTCATTTGTGCTCCTTTTCTCTCATCTATTCAAGTTTGTGCTCCATCTCCCTTAGTTGTGAAAGGTAAATTCTTGTTTTGTTATGTGTTTTAGATTTTAATCCCTTTTTATTGCGTTTGCTTTTGTTTCTTATCTAGTTCTGCTAGTTTTTGCACTGCTATTTTTGAAATTGCCATTGTTGTTACCGATGTTGTGGAAACTCTTGTTACTAATGTTGTCGTATTAATTTCTTTTTACCTGGAAAATTTGAATTTATATTTTTTATTTCAACAGTGAATGACAAAAGTTTAACTGGTGTTTGATCCTGTGAAAACTGAAAACTCTTGTTGCTGATGCTGCCTTATTAAGATTCTGTCATTGTAGCACTCATGCACATGGTGTTTGATCAAAAGCCTAAATGAAATTAGAAAAATCTCTCAATAAATTTAATGAATTATTAGACTTTAGTATTTATATTTTCCTTTTGAATTTCTAGGTTCTGATGAATAAATGGGTATCATAAGTATGTAAAAAAAAAACAGTAGTACTGAAAAAAATTGATCATTAGGGATGAATGTTTATCAATTGATTTGTATTTGTGTTAGCTGTGGTAGTGTTATAATTTTGGAAAATGTATGAATTAAGTTAAATAGTTGTATAATTTGAATGACATTTTAAAGTTTATATTATACTATATTATATTTTAGTGTTTTTATTTATATTTTAATCACTATTTTATATAAAACAGTTAAATCGGTTGAACCACGATTAAATCGGTTAAACTAATAAACTAGTGAATCAATAGTTAGAGAGGTTTGATGACTGGTTCGATTTTCAGAACCTTCGTTCTTTCCTCTCAATGACAACATGATTCCTGACAAAAAAAACTATATTCACTTTGACTCGTGTTCTTAAGTTTTGTAAGACAACACGATTTTTCTATTAAAATTATTGTTATCTGTTAACGAATGTTATTAACGTGTCATGTTAAATTTTAGTAATCTTTTTTTATTTGTTTCTTTTTCTTATTACTATTTTTTATGTAAAAACACCCAAATCTGTTTAAAAAAGGGTCAAAATTACAAGATAACGAACCATGAGAAATAATATCAAGTGAACAACACTGACAATCACGTCTTAAAAAAGGTAGTCAATTTTTAACAATACTATGATTTACTACTTTATGTATATAAATTTACATATAGTTTAATCTAAATCATTATATATGGTTATATATATAAACAACTCTTGAAATTTATTATAAGCCGTGATTCCTTAATTATTAGTTATATTATACAAGCAATTAAATTTTAATGTACTAAAAATTGTAGTGAATCTATATTATTCTTTATATTATTACATTTTTATCGATCTCTAATCTAGTGATAATATATAATATTAATAGATTAATCATATCATTGATACTTTGAGATTAATATATATATATTATTTTATTAAGTACTAGTAGTGAGCTACTAGTGTATTTTCACTACAAGGGAGGCACAGAATATCAGCGGTTTTTTTTATTAGCGGCGGTATTAAACCACCGCAAAATCAAAGGCCGGCGGTTAACTGGACCACCATAGAAATGGGCACCGAGATTGGATTTGGTGGCGGTTTCCAGCAACCGCTGCTTAATCAAAATTTCGCAACACACCATTAAAAAACCGCCGCCAAATAAGATTGACACGATTTGCTTCATGTTTACTGGCCGTTTTCAAACCGCCGCGATTTATCTTGATAGGTCCAAGTTGGCACACGTACAGTTTCGGTCATAGTTACCGGCGGTTTCAAACCGCCTCCAGATGTAATAGATTTTATAATCTTTGAACCACGTTTTGGCAGTTTAAAACTGCCGCTAATTTAAGAAAAATTTAAATAAAAAAAATTTGGGTTTTTAAAAAAAACAGGCATAATTTTTCTAAAATATTATAGATTTATTTTCTTTTATTATTTTTAGATTTTTTATTATTTTAAGAGTGAGTATTTTCAACCTTAGAATCTAAACTTGTAGCAAATAAGAAAAAAATTCTCTGCAAAACAAAGTAATATATTCATAAAAATACGAAGAAAATAAATCTCTTTCAAAGAGTTGCTCAGTCTAAGTCAATAAAATGTTTGCTTCAATCCGAAATATCTCTAATCCTAATATTCTATTTTTCACTCTATCATTCCACAAAACTCATCCCTGAAGCGATGTCTGGTGGGAGCTCCTCACCTTGCCGTTGAAATAGATAAATCAGAGCACTTTCCATCGCCTTCATCTTTTTCTTCTTTGCTGCTGCCTCATCCTCCATCACCTTCCTCTTCAACTTCTCACCTTCCAACTTTGTCGGCAGTTCAAGCATCTTCCTCTGGGTCTCCTCTAGTTGGACTCCGTTGCTAGGCGCATGTGAATTCGAACCGAAGAGTTGACTAGGAGTCGGTCTAAAACCCACACCACGTACTCTACCCGGTTTCTCTTTTCCGAAAACCTGAGCAATGAAATCATTTTGAGACAACACCTTAGATGACTCATCCTGTTGCTCAATCTCCTTAATTCTTTCCTACAGACACAAATTAGCAAATACAATTATTTTGTTGATGGGTACATCTCATGTCAAGAACACACCAAACAGGATGATTAACTGTATTACGTTCATCACAGTAAAAAACACACACATATTGGGTATAATATTGGTCTCAAAAGATAACAACATAGGATGCTAACCACTATAAAAAGAAATAAGGGATAAATGAAACTCAATCATTCAAATTCTACCCCAACTGTTTCCAAATTATATCGAAGTTCAAAATATCTAGAAACATAACAGGTAAATTTGCAATGATAATTAAAGTAAGCTGAATTAGAAATTGTAAAGGTCTTTTGGTCCATTTTGACATAGGGGAGTAAACCATTCAGTAAAGAAATAAAAAAACAAAATAACATAAAGCTGTAGACTATTACCCTATTTGAGGTCATAACTTTATCGATCAATTATAAATAGTAGTACTTACACCAATTGCTCTTGTTTCATCATTGATATAGGAGCCATCTTTTTTTTTGTGCACTGTGATCCATAACTCTCCTCTACCGACTCTTCTCCCTTGTTGTTCTGACTATATCAACAAAGTTTGTTCCATTATCGTATTCCACACAATCAAGGAAACTTAAGTTACAGAAATAGTCCAAAGAGTGAATGAAAAAAGTAAAGTACCTCTTCTTCCATTCGCCGTGCAAATCTTTTCGAATCGCCAGTGTGGGTATATAGTTGTTTTGATCGATTCTTCGCGTTTTTCCTACACTTCTTCTATTGGTCCATCAGAGACAAAAGGTGATTAGAAACTGATTTAAAAAGACTCAATGCAACATAAATTGTATTGTTGTGTACCAATGATATACTAGATTACCTTCGTCTTAGCTTTGGCGCGATAGTCAAGGAACCATCTCCAATGCTCTCAATCGATTCCCGACGGACGATGCTTAATATTTTGTTCAGTCGTGAATGTTGGCTCGTAAAAAGCATTATACAACCTCAGCCTTGTTTTCTTCCAAGACTTCCCCATACTTTTTAAAATATTTTTCTTGATAGTTCCTTCGCTATCTTCACCAAAGTCGAAAATTTGCTATACAGATAATATAATTTGTCAATAATTATAAAAATAAGCAGATTTATTTCAAAAGGGATATAAACTTTTACCTTGACACATTTGTTATAAACCTTATCTTTAGTGGTAATCTTACGCCAACTTTTCCCACAGATAGAAAATTTTCCAAAGTCAGATCCTAGCAGACCAAGCACGCCACTCAACAGTCCAGCTTCATTTCCAATTGCTTGCTTTGCATTGTTGAACCTGAGCACGATCTTTCTACCGTTAGGCCGTTCCATAGCCTTCGTCATGCTTAGTCTTGCCGGCTTGATTATGCCATCGGAGTCTATAAGCCAAATATAATACCTTATATGTGTATCCGTTGTGGACAGCATGCGAGAAAATTAATATATAACATAGAGTCTAAATCATGTTGAACATAGAAAAATTATGAAATACGTTACCGATGATCTTAACTTCCCAAAACTCTGTAGTCTTGCGTACTTTGCAATTCTGAGCTCTAGAATCAACAAAGGGGTCATCAGCTTCTTGATCAATAGAATCTACATCATTAGCATTAGCTGCCAAGTTTACGTGGCCTGGCTCCGAGTTCTGAATGTTATTTGTGCTCGTTTGTGGAGCAGGCCTTGGTACATATCACCACTGTCCGGGAGAATTTGAGAGTCATCGCGGTGGGAAGCCGAGACCAGAGGCGGAGCCGTTTGTGGTTGCTGACACCCTGGTCTTAATTTCGATTTTTTCGTGTAACGACCTTTTCTAGCCATCTTAAAAGATAAAGGGCACCTGTTAACAAATTAGAATCAAGAAGAGTCAAAGCATGATGTATTCTTTCGTAATTCATAATTAAACCCTATAACTCCTATTACAATGACTTCCACAGAACTTTCGTCAAAGTTTTAGTAGGTAGAAGCCTAGTTTATATGCACTAATCATATAGAATATTAAAAGAATTTTACATGTTACATGGCAAGAGCTTTTTTCGTTTTGTATGAACCTGACGTCTAATTAAATTAACACAAGTTCGTAAAATTATTAATGACATATGAAATAAACAAAATTATAAATAAAACATATACAATTTAAATTCCAATCACTCACCACCTAAAAGAAAATAAATCTCCTTATTTTTAATCTTATTAATGGAACATTAGACATACAAAAATAGAGGGTACAACAAAGTTGCAATTCGGAAAAGAACTAAGAGATTAAATCAGTATCAAATCTTGGTTATGTCACATTCATGCTTTTTTGGTAAATTTGTTACAACCAAAATTAAAAGGTAATTTGTTGACTAATTCATATAGAAAAAACAAGTTTAAATATAGATATAAGATTATAAGCATGTGAAACTATAATTGAAATGAAATCGGTTATTATTTCAAAACATCTACCAATTATATATAAACTATGCATTCAATGAATACAATGCTAGCCAATAATAAAGGTTAGATTCACTTGACATTGGATTCAATAGTGTAAGACCCAGAACTTTTGAAAATTTTTATTATGATCAAGTCTCAAATCATATAGTTATTTATAGCCTTAATTTCGGAAATCAGTTTTATTAAAGATAATTAAGGCAAGTTGTGATTTATTGAATTTGAGACAAGTTATGATTTATTATCCAATTTGATAATTATTGGATTATTTTCTATAATTATATTATAAAGTTGGTAGTTGTGAAATAATAAGGATTTTTATATGATTCGGATTAAATAATTAATATTTTAAATATTAATACTGTTATTTTGGAAAATAAAGGGTTTAAATATATTATTTCTAATTATTTTGATTTGGGCATTTTATGGAAAATAATTTGTAAGATTGATGAGTAAATAGCATTTTTCTATATACAATTAGTGTTGGATTTAATTTGGGTTTCAATTACTACATTATTCCCAATTTCATCTGAAATTACTAAAATACCCCTAACCTTAATTTTTGAAAATGAAACCCTAACCCTAAAACCCTAACCCATGACCCAGTTTCCTCACAACTGCTGCATCCCTCCCTTCTAACAGCAGCACACACGGTTTCATTCCTCTTCTTCCATGAAAGGAAAGAGGCAGAAGCAGAAAACGGAGAGAAGGGGAAAGGGACTACCGATCTGAGGAGAAATGAAGGACGGCGCCGGCGGGCGTTACTGCCGCCGCGCCGCCGTGTTGCACCGGAGAGGATGAGAGAGCGAGGAACAGATCCGAGAGGGGAGGAGGGCGACGCAGCCGCCGAGCCGTCACCGTCGTTGTCACCCTCGATGGAGAAGAGAGGGGAGAGCGCTCGCGAGGGGCTACTGCAGAAGCCACCGCGCGTTGCTGCTACGGCCTAACCGCGTCGCCGTCGATCGTGAAGCTGCCGCCGATTTGTCGCGCGAGGAGCCCGTGCCGTCGCCGATCATCCTTGCGCTGCGCCGGAAGCAGACCTGCGAACTGAAAGGAGCTCGACCCATAGTCACAGACAAAGAAGAAAGGACGCGCGCAGGAGGTTGAAGCCGCCGCTGTCACCGCCGCTGCCGTGAATGGGGGTCGTTGCCATCGCCCTGCACGCCGGCGCCGTACACTACATCGCCGAAGGGCTAGAACGCGATGGAGGAGAAGCCTACCTTCGCCACTGCCTCTCACTGCCGCCGCATGTTCCTTCGCCACTGCTAGAGGTGAGTTATCGGAACCCTCTGCCACTGAGAATCAGTATCTCAGCCACCCATTTTGAAAGGCTTTTGAGTTTTTGAGAATTGAACTGTTCCTCTTTCAGAAAAGATTTCCGATTCCTCTTTTATTGTAAACCGTTGTTTTTGAAAAGAGGCATAAGACGGTTATTAATCACTGTTACGGTTTATCTTCATGTATCCTATTACAGTAATTCCCAAAAACCCTCTACTGAGAACCCTTTCGAGGATGATGTTCTCACCCCCCTACATTTTTCCCCTTTCAGGATATGGGCGCAGAAGTTACAAAGAGCTTATTTAATTGTTGTTGTGATGCTCTGTATTATTTTAGTTATGGTTTATTGTACCCTCGCCTTTATCTTGATATAATCTGTAAGAGGGATAGGAATTGTATTGGTTAATGCTTGTAAAGTTATTTATATATATTTATGTATATATATAGATGTACTTTTTATGAGTTGTTGTAAGTTGTTTGGTATTTATAGATGTACGTTATCGAACGAAAGTATTTTTGGGAGCGGTATCACGGTTTAAAGTTTTAAACAGGCTCATATTTTAGTATTAAATAGTATAAGTGTTGTCGTAATGCCCGAGCTATCAGAGTTGCGCAGCCGGAAGCGTGAGCTTTGGTAGTTAGGGTGTTACATTATGGTATCAGAGCAGTTCTTCCTGTAGAGCCTGAGGAATGGACTGAGTATGCTTCAATTGCATACTTTGAGTGTTTGTCATGTATTAGGTCTTGTCGAATGACGAGAATTAGAGCTTTATGCACATGACGATCTATTGATTAACGCTGTTAGTCTTGCATTGCATAATTCTTGGTATTAAGTTTGGCCGGCTTAATACTAGTGAATTATGTATATGAAAGCACTGATGGTTATCATAGATGAAATACGAGTTTTGAGTAAAGCGAATCGCAAGCTTTGGGAATGTTAAAAACTATTTCTCGAGGCTATTCAGTTGTGTGTCTTGAATTTTATTCGAGTCGATCTGTTCTTTTATACCCTAACCTGAAGTTCTTGTTTACTAATCCTCTTGAAAAGTAGTTTGATTTTCTCGACTCTATTCCTCTATTCATATGCCTTCTTGAATGATCTTAAGTGCATATGCTTGTTTGAAATTTTTGTTGCATCTCTCTTCCTCTGTTTGAGTTCTTTTTGATTCATGTATCCTTTGATATGACTTTGAACTTGTCCTAATGCGCTGTGTATTTTAACTCCGGATTCCAAATCCATTATTAGAGAAATTGTTGATTCAATTTTCCTCTTATTTGACAGTGATTACAGCTAATTTTGAGATTTTTATAAAAATTGCTGTTGATTAGATACATACTTATCTATATATGAACTTTGAAGATTTCTTATACAGTTTAACAATTATTTACTCCTAATACCTCGACCGTACTTTTACTAGTTTATAGAACTGCACCTACTTAAAATACAAGTTGACTTTCTAGTAACTTTACTATAGTTTCAATGGACATCTTCATTTGATTATGTATTTGGTTATTCTTCAAGATCCCGGAAAGAAAGGATTTTTTCGCTTTTACTTGGGTTGAGTTTCGCTTGGTAAACTTCACTTAATTCATTTTGATTGGAGTTTGATTTAGCATACTACATGGTTTATGCCATTGTTGTTCTTTTGAAAGTGTTGGACTCATAGCTTTCTTCCTATGAACGGACTAAATTCTCTATTAAATCTTCCATCTCCATGAATGTCATGTTTGACATTGTTTTTAACTGATCTTTTACATCTTGTGAATATTGCCATTGATCTTGGTTTTTCCTTTTTGTGAATCTCATTCGTATATGAGTCAGTTTGATTCGTTTCAAGTTAGTGCATCGTTTATTCTCCCATTATCTCTACAAGAGTTTTTAGTCAAAGATTTATCCTTGAGAGATTACTAATGATTGAGTTGTCTTTTTCTATGACTTTTGTATTCTTTTGAATCAATTTGAAAGCTTGTTTAATGACTCATGCCTAGTGGATTTTGTTGAACTACTTTAAATTAAGATCCCTTCTTGCAAGGCTTGACTCCTTTTTAGTACATCTTAAACTTCTTGAATGTTCTTCTGAGATGGTGATTTCAAGAACACTTTTAGAGTCTTGTTTTGAACCTTTTTAAAGAAGTTTTGAATTCTCTTTGAAGAAATATTAAACGGAATTTACTTTCTGTTGCTTGATTGAGATTGAAAACCATTGTTCAATTTTGATGAAGTTAATTTAAAAACCGGCATGCGTTATTTTAAATGAGGCCTTGGAGAGCTTCCTTGTTTAGTGGAAATCGGTTCGTTTGTAACACATCACTTATTTCCTTTACCAAATTGTAAGCAAATTTTTACTTCTGAGTTTCTTTTCTAAAAAGAGTTTAACTCCCTCTTTCGTACTGGCTATAAATGTTATACACGCTTGTTTGAATATGAAATTTTGAGAATTTTGAACAAGCATTTGATTACTTTCGAGTTTTTATGAACTGCTTTTGGTTAAGTTGTGCATCTAAATATCTTTCTAAAATATTTGAGGAAATATTTTAGCTCTTAGCCAAAGTGTGTGCATTTTGTTTTTGGAACTCTACAAAATCTACTTCAACATGAAATTGTATTGAAATAAAGCCTCATTTATGCTTTTGCTACTCTCTTGAAGGATGTTTGCTGCTCAACTTTTCTTCTAGACTGCAACGTGGTTTTTTCCGCAAATTTTCGACTCTTTCATGAATAATGTATTCGAAAGTATTTTTAATCATGCTCTTGAGTTCTGTGAGCTTTGTCTTGGGTTTGAAATATTCTCTTCTGTAAACCTCATGCTTCTTCGACTCAATTTGAATTTGTTTCGAACTAAGGCGCTAGTTCTCTTCTTATTGGTCCTATTGAATTTCTTGGATCCAAGGGTTATCTCTGAAGTTGTCAATTGATTTATTTCTAGCAAACTTCATTGCTTGAGCGTCTTTGTTTATCTGGGAATTGGATACATTCTCTTAAATCTGTGAGTATTACCCTTGACAATTGTCTCTCCGTTCTAAATCTGGTATCCTTCTGAGTAGACTCGAGAATTGTTTTGATATCACGTGCGACTTGTAGACGTAGTAACGCGATGCGTTAGTTCTTTAAGACGTGATATGTGTATACGGAAGTTGAAGCGGTAGGTATGCAACGTTATGAATTTTGGGTGTTTCGTTCCTTGCGAACGGGCTTGCAGTTGTCTGGCCTATGATCGGATATGAGGATTGTAAAGTGCTTAATGGGGTTGGAAAGTTGAAGCTTGGAGGTCGAGATGAGATTAGTGTGCGGAGGTTAAGCATGTCGTTTTAACCCTATCATGTTTTATAACCTTCAATGCCTTGCCTTACTATCACATGTTTGAACCATGTCATCATTGCTTTGTGAACGCCCATCTTGATTTGCATCCTATTTGGTACCTCAAGTTTTTGTAAAGCTTTGAGATCATATAAAACGATGCATTTTCTATGAATAAGTACAAGATAAGTTGATAAAATCCATTCTTTTGAAACCAAAATTTGTAAGACCCAGAACTTTTGAGAAGTCTTATTATGATCAAGTCTCAAATCATATAGTTATTTATAGCCTTAATTTCAGAAATTATTTTATTAAAGGTAATTAAGGCAAGTTTTGATTTATTAGATTTGAGATGAGTTATGATTATTATCCAATTTTATAGGATGTTTGGATTATTTTCTATATTTGAATTATAAAGTTGGTAGTTGTGAAATAATAAGGATTTTATATGTTTTGGACAAAGTAACTAATATTTTAAATATTAATACTGCTATTTTGGAAAATAAAGGGTTTAAATATATTATTTCTAATTATTTTGATTTGGGCATTTTATGGAAAATAATTTGTAAGATTGATGAGTAAATAGCATTTTTCTATATACAATTAGTGTTGGATTTAATTTGGGTTTCAATTACTACATTATTCCCAATTTCATCTGAAATTACTAAAATACCCCTAACCTTAATTTTTGAAAATGAAACCCTAACCCTAAAACCCTAACCCATGACCCGGTTTCCTCACAACTGCTGCATCCCTCCCTTCTAACAGCAGCACACACGGTTTCATTCCTCTTCTTCCATGAAAGGAAAGAGGCAGAAGCAGAAAACGGAGAGAAGGGGAAAGGGACTGCCGATCTGAGAAGAGATGAAGGACGGCGCCAGCGGGCGTCACTGCCGCTGCGCCGCCATGTTGCACTGGAGAGGATGAGAGAGAGAGGAACAGATCCGAGAGGGGAGGAAGGCAACGCAGCGTCACCGTCGTCACCGTCGTTGTCACCCTCGATGGAGAAGAGAGGGGAGAGCGCTCGCGAGGGGCTACTGCAGAAGCCACCGCGCGTTGCTGCTACGGCCTAACCGCGTCACCGTCGATCGTGAAGCTGCCGCCGATTTGTCGCGCGAGGAGCCCGTGCCGTCGCCGATCATCCTTGCGCTGCGCCGGAAGCAGACCTGTGAACTGAAGGGAGCTCGACCCATAGTCACAGACAAAGAAGAAAGGACGCGCGCAGGAGGTTGAAGCCGCCGCTGTCACCACCGCTGCCGTGAATGGGGGTCGTTGCCATCGCCCTGCACGCCGGCGCCGTACACCACATCGCCGAAGGGCCAGAACGCGATGGAGGAGAAGCCTACCTTCGCCACTGCCTCTCACTGCTGCCACATGTTCCTTCGCCACTGCTAGAGGTGAGTTATCGGAACCCTCTGCCACCGGGAGTCAGTATCTCAACCGCCCAGGAAACCACCATTAGAATCACCGCTGTGTTGGGTAAACTCTCCCCTATTTCTGCTTCCTTGTTCTGCCAGTTTATTTCTACCTTGGAGCATGTCACTGAAATTGTTTGTATGGGATGAGGTGATTATTGTAAATTCCTTGCCGCTGCCGCCGCTGGAATCACGGACCAAGGTGGTGGAGAAGGCCTTTTTTTCCCGCTACTGCTATAATCGTTCTTACTGTTGCTGCTGTTTCGTTTGGTAATTCAGTGAGTATCTCACGTTTCGAAAACCCTGCTTTAGCGTCCGGTTGTGTTTGGTTAAATACCTTGAGGCTTGGTAATGTAGGTTTGAGTTCTGATGATTGCGTGTCGCATAAGTGTTGCGGAGGCTGCTGTGCCATTCCTTTTATTTCAGTAAGTGTTTTTATCTCTTAATCCTCGCCATTTGTTTTCAGTTTTGAGTTTTAAGATTTTCGCGATAATGATGTGTTAGGAAGTAGTAACTGAGCTTATATGTGGCGTTGAGGCTGTTTCTACTTTTGAGAAAAAACACGCGGAGCCGGGACTTTGATTGTCGATTTCGGGTTGAGGCGGGAAGGACTCTGTGATGCGTTTGGGTTATGGAATTGCGTTTTGAGGTAGGGGCGCTTTCCAAAAACTATATTTTATATGTCGGAATTATTACATATGGATACTGATGTGAGATAATGTATTTGGTGATTGTATAAGCCTTATGTGATGATTGATTATCCTAGATGAATGTAATTATATGTTTGAATGGATTATTATTTGGTTTTGATGAACAGATTGTTGTATGGTCTGAAACAGAATGCTTTTCAAGCTGATTCTTTAAAGATTTGAAATATGAGTTTAATCCGTTGAGGATTGGTTTGGATTGAGTCAATTATTTTGATGATGTGAAAGATAGAATACTCTTGAAATTCATCCTGGGTTGCTTTAATTAATTTGGTCCTTGATAAATGATTTATTACTGAACCAATTCTTTAAAGCTTTGGCAATGAGTTAAATCGGTTGATATTGAGTTGATCTTGAAATGGTTTTCTTGAGATATGCCACTGAGGCGACTGCTGGATTTAGCTTGCTTTGAATTGATTTCTGGTTTTGAGCTGTTGAAAAGGAATGAAAAACGGTTTAGTTGGGACCCGGACCGGGTGGCAAAAGTCCAAGTTTTAGGGGAGGTGCTGCCGAAATTTCTACAAAGATCCTAGTCTTGTTTGAAAAGTTATTTAAAAAGGGTTGGATTTGAGAAATTGTATTATTTGATTTATTAAGAGAATATTTATGTTTTCAAGCTTAACTTATTTAATGAACTTTATGCGTCGAGTTCGGCTTATTTAGAAATGAACTATTTTTACCGTTTGAATCATTGAAGGGAAGGATGATGCTCTAATATTGATTTTAAAATAAAAAGGAGCTTTTAGTGACTTTAAAAGAATCTAGACTTTTGATTGAGTAATTAAGCTTGAGGCATTTTGGAAGTTAGAAAAATGGGTTCCAAAAAAAAACCTGAAAGTGGTTTGATTCAAATGAACCGGTTCCTTTTCAAATGAGTTGATTTTTGGACCGGGTTGGAACTTGTGATTTTGTATGGTCGGTTTCATAATAAATTTAGTTTTATTTACTTGTCAACATCAATCACAGCTCTTGCTGTGGCCAGGAAAGGTCTTCCTAGGATGATGGATTCATCCTCTTCCTTTCCAGTATCCAGGACTATGAAATCAGTAGGTATGTAAAGGCCCTCAACCTTTACTAATACATCTTCTACTTGTCCATAAGCCTGTCTTCTTGAGCTGTCTGCCATCTCTAGTGAGATTTTAGCAGCTTGCACCCCATAGATTTCCAGTTTCTCTATTACAGAGAGGGGCATGAGGTTTATCCCTGAACCAAGGTCACTGACAAACCCCATTTGTAGGGTTTATCTTATATTGATTTTTGGGGATTTTATCACCTTTTACCCACATTTATTCAATGAAATAGCATGGTTTTATAACTTCTCCTTTAATTGTGCTTAAGAGTGAAAACATGCTTTTTAGGTCTTAAAATAGCTAAATCTAATTCTCCTTGATTCCATTAGACGCCTTGATATGTTTGTTAAGTGATTTAAGGTTTAGGAGGCAAAGATTGGATCAAGGGAATGAAGAAAGAAAGCATGAAAAGTTGGAGAACTCATGAAGAAATGAAAGAACCGGAAAGCTGTCAAGCCGACCTCTTTGCACTTAAACGACCATAACTTGAGCTACAGAGGTCCAAATGATGCGGTTCCAGTTGGGTTGGAAAGCTAACATTCGGGGCTTCGAAACGATATAAGATTTGCCATAGTTGCTACACGTATGGTGGCGCGCACGCGCATAGTACGCGCGCGCGCCGTTGCTGCCACCTGGTTCACTTAAAGCAAAACGTGGCCAGCGATTTTAGAAGCCTTGTGGGCCCAATCCAACTCATTTATGATGTTATTTAAGCCAAGGATTGAAGAGGAATCAATAAACTTTTAATCATTAGCTTAGTTTAGTAGTTAGAGTTAGTTTCTAGAGAGAGAAGCTCTCACTTCTCTCTAGAATTAGGATTAGGATTAGGTTTAGTTCTTAGATCTAATGAAAGGATTAGTGATTGGTTTAGAAACTATACTTGCAACGAGAATTCATTTGTGAAATTCTAAACCATCAAAAATCCATTTGTCATTTCGAAAAATGCAAGATGCACATGCAATTGACACCAAACTTATTATATGACTCAAGACTCAAACAAGAAACAGAAAAATATTTTTGATTTTTATGATTTTCTAATTTTTTTTTGGTAAATTTTTTTTCGAAAATTATATGAAAAAGAAAAAAAATAAGGATTCCAAAATTTTTAATATGAATTCCAGGAATCTTGCATTCTTAGTCTAAAGCTTCAGTCCAGGAATTAGACATGGCTCACTAGCCAGCCAAGCTTCACATGCTTCATGAAACACTAGAATTCATTCTTAAAAATTTTGAATAAATTTTTGAAAACATTTTCATTTTTTTCGAAAACAAAAGAAATTTTTTTTTTTGAAAATATTTTTGAAAGCTTTTTTGAAAAATTTTTAAAAATTAAAATAAAAAGAAAAGTACCTAATCTGAGCAACAAGATGAACCGTCAGTTGTCCAAACACGAACAATCCCCGGCAACGGCGCCAAAAACTTGGTGCTGTTGCCGGATCAAAAGGGAATCTGGCACTGATGTTACCAGACCAAAAGCTTGCCGAAAACTCAAACAATCCCCGGCAACGGCGCCAAAAACTTGGTGCACGAAATTGTGATCTCCAGGCTCGAACAAATCCTGGTAATGGCTCCAAAGCTTGGTGCTCTACCTCTACTGAGAACCCTTTCGAGGATGATGTTCTCACCCCCCCTACATTTTTCCCCTTTCAGGATATGGGCGCAGAAGTTACGAAGAGCTTATTTAATTGTTGTTGTGATGCTCTGTATTGTTTTAGTTATGGTTTATTGTACCCTCGCCTTTATCTTGATATAATCTGTAAGAGGGATAGGAATTGTATTAGTTAACGCTTGTAAAGTTATTTATATATATTTATGTATATATATAGATGTACTCTTTATGAGTTGTTGTAAGTTGTTTGGTATTTATAGATGTACGTTATCGAACGAAAGTATTTTTGGGAGCGGTTTCACGGTTTAAAGTTTTAAACAGGCTCATATTTTAGTATTAAATAGTATAAGTGTCGTCGTAATGCCCGAGCTATCAGAGTTGCGCAGCCGGAAGCGTGAGCTTTGGTAGTTAGGGTGTTACAAATAGATAATACTAATTGCAAATACAAGTGTCAATGTATACATAACCATTATTGTGCACATACCTTTAGAAGAAATGAAAAGTGGCCCACTATAAAAGTCTGTAGGATATAAAACTATAAGTATAGAAGGGGAAATATATATGTTATGTATAGAAGATATAATATTTAAGTTAATGAAATATCCATTAGGCGATAATAATAACTAATAAGGGATCTTTCCATGTTACAATTTTTAAAATATGCTGATTTGGTTACTTACATGCATCCTGAATATATAAAACACCATAAAAGGTAAATGTTGTACAAGTTTGTTTCAACAATAAAAATTATTAATGAATCTATAATTGAGGAAGAAGTGCAGAACACAACCGACTCAGCAAGCAACTATGTATCAAAACATCATGCTCGAAATTCTTGGTGTTAACCTAAGCATTTCATGATGATTTCCTTATAACTTAAAATAGTTATAAAAGATTTGTTAAGTCCCTCCAGAAATTCAACCAAAGAAAAAAATTATATTACTCTTGTGGTCCACTATAAAAAGTCTGCAAGAAGAAAACCACTTATCCCTACTTCTTCACATATATAGCATATGCAGAAATATAGATTGGGAAACCCATTCACAGTATTAGATGTAAACAATTCAACAGGTCCAAAACTTGTAATTCAAATAATTATCTATTGGGAGTTCGAAGATATGATCAAAAATACAGAATGGACAATACATGCCTACAACAACAAAATACTCCAATAAATCACACAATTCTATGGACACTGTACAGTAACCAACAAATAAAGTCATTTGTCTGGTTTACCAGGGCCTCCACCTGTTTGACCTGGTTCCCTATAAATTCACAGCAAATTAGATTACTAGAGCATCAAGCCAGCAATAATAAGAAACAAAATAAAATTCAACAAGTTCATCAAAATTCATAAGCGATTATTTTATAATAAGAAAATTTCACTTTTAAAGGGCATTCTATTGTCTACAATTCTTTCCCCAGAAAAAAAAGGTTTAGGGTGAAATGAAACTCCTCCATTATTGGCATGTTTCAGCGAAAAGTTGACTACAATTAATGGGAATTCCTTTTTTTTTCATGGGGTAAAATAAATTTGAAATTTGGCATATGAGAATGGAAAAACGAAATTTTCTCCATTACTTACTGTGTTGATTGTTGCTGACCAGGCTGGGATAAGAGAGCTTAACTCAATTTTTGGAGGGATGAAAGCTAACTTCTGCAGTAATAATACAAATTTCATTGACAATAAGAGCAGCTACTGTAATTACATTTTAACATCATCCATTTTATTGAAAGAAAGAAGAATGGTTTCCGGAGCAGAGAAGATGGGCCAACAGTAATCTTGACCCAACGACGACCATGCGAGTGGAGACACCTGAGCGACCAGCAGCTTCTAGAGACCCAGAATGCGACGCGAGCTGAGCAGTCTTCGTTGGAGCACGAGATGTGAGAGCTTCTATTGGCTGGTGGGGGGCCTTAATTCAATGTATTCGAGGTAGGGTTGGGGTGAATAAGGATTGAGAAGCAAAGGAAGTTGCTGCCGTAGACGCTGGGGTATTTCATATATAAGAGGAGTACTCAAATTTCGTAGGTGTTTGAAATTGTGAAAAAACAAAATCCCTAATTTCGTCTTAGTCGGAATTAATAATAATAACATATTGCCAATGAGTATATTTTGCCAAATAAAAAGTATAATAACCAGAATGATTATAGCAGGAGGNCTTTTTTTATTTTTTTTTCTTTTACCTCAAATTTAAGAATTAAATTTAGTCCTCTTTAGCTATTTATTCCTTTAAAATTAGCAATTTATGTTTTGGTTCCAAAACAAATATTCATTGTGTATCCATTGTTTCTTTCAAATAAAGACTAATATTGAAAATACATAATCCATTTTTGTATCTATTATTTTCTATTTTCAAAGTATCATCACCAGTATATACTTGATTTTGCCTACATTTGACTCTTGTAATAAATATTTGCAATTTCATTTCATTAGCATCTTTTGCGTCTGAAGCTCATATCATGATCATGAACACTTCCTTCAACTCTATTAATTTTGGAGTTGGTAAAAGTAGTTCCATTTCCATCAATTATGATAATCTTCAGAGTTAGAAGCACTTTATTAATCTCGAGCAAAATGCAACTATGCTATTATAAAGTGGCAGAATATTTATTTTGCTCAAATTAACAACACTTACTCTTCTCAAACTCCATATTCTCATGATAAAGATTAAACACAAGACTAGCCACAGATTCATATTTTTAAACACCGGCGAAAAACTGTTCTCAATTGGCAACCACTCTAATAGCATCTGCTGTATCTCATGCTCGTGAACACTTCCTTCACTATCTACAACTTCATGAATTCACATCAACATCTAAAGCTTGGCTACACCAAAAGTAGCGATTCTTCTTACTCCCACTATCTCCATAGTATTCCATTCATAACTATAGATTTGCATCCAAAACAATTCCTAAAACTTGTGCAAAGTGCACCAACAGAGCGGACTAAGTAACAAAAGAAGCATTGACTTGCATGCAACGACATTTAATCATATGAACCTTAAAGTTTCAGCCTCCTAGAGCTGCATATGTATGTAATATGTATAACAGTAGACTCGAAGGCCTTTAATGTGGCACATAATATAGTGATAAACCCAATTCATTAATTATTCACCTAAAAAAATAACAAATGTACCAATCTTGACTAAATATCAGATTCCCTAAGTTCTCCAGTATGATAAACTGTCTAACAAGAACAATCTCTAATAACAATCTGAATAGTTATAAAGTCACGACAAAATCAATGAACAAGTTTTGGCTTTCCTATATAATCCAAATCGAAATTCTTCAAATATACTAGAGCACTGTCCTCAAGGATTCAAGTACTGTGTTGCCCACAAAGCCAAGTGTCATGCATTCTTCTTCCCAGGAGACATTCCACTGTAAGGATATTTATTTTCATCTCTCCCAAGTTGGAAGCCAACCTCAGGAATAATGTGCCTCTCATCCACCCACCCATAAAACTAATTTTGGTCGAATGATGAGAGGAACTTGAACTTGTTGTAGCTTATAGAGCCTAAGCCAGCTTCCTTTGTCTTCCTTTTCTTTGATCCGGAGGTTTTTGGTGGTGCCATTTAGATGAGAAAAGAGGGTTTGAAAGGATGACGGAAAGGGTTGAAGGAGGGGAAAGAAAGAAGCAAAGCAGAGGTTTTCTCCAACACCAAACTTAGGACTTGATTATCCCAATCAAGAAAATAAGAAAGAAGAGGAAAATGAAGAGAGAAAGCAAGAAGTGCAGAAGGGGATTTCGATTGTGAGTAGTGAGGGTTGTAGTGTGGAAAAAGATGGAAATGTGAGTGGGATTTATAGGGGTGAGAAGGGAAGTCTGGAAGGTGGGAATTGTGATTCACCCGAAAATTGTCTCTCAACAATTTCCTACCGGCAAGTGCACCAGATTGTCGTCAAGTAAAAACTCACTGTAGAGTGAGGTCGACTCCCATAGGGATTGGTTGGTTGATCAATGTTAATTGGAGAATCGTGCTAGTTGAGCGAAATCATAATTGGGTTGAGATTGCAGAATGTAAATTTGGCGGTAAACTTAAATTGCAAGAAATTAAATGACAAAAATTCAAGTGCGAGGAATTAAATGACAGAAGCTTAAATTGAATGAAATTAAATGGGAATGGGGATTAAGCATGAAATTAAAGAAGCAGAATATAAAAGAATGAGTAGATCAGAGATAGGAAAGCTCATTGGGGTCAGGAGATGTTATAATTCTCCGGATCAAATTCATTTTCATCTCTTCCTCAATCAATGAATTCATTGATTTTCTTGGCAATCTTAGGTGATTAGATCCCAATTCCTTGATTTAAGTGCTCATGAGAAGAGATGAAGTTTGGTCACTGATTATACCACACAAATTCATAGATCAAAGTATTGGTAGGATTACATGTCACTATATCCATCCAAACCCCAATCTAATCCAGTGTGAGAAAGCATTTCTAGCATGATCTCCTCATTCCTCTTCCAAGGTACAGAGGATATCCAATTATGAATAGCTTCTTTTCCAAGACAACTATCCAATTGGATGAAGAACGAAAGCTTTCTAGTAAAATCAAGAGAAAAGAAAGAAGAAGAAGAATGAAAACTAATATTGATCCATTGAATTACACAGAGCACCCTAACCCAATGAAAGGGGTTTAGTTGTTCATAGCTCTCAAAATGGAAAATGGAATTGAAAGATACATTGCAGAATTTAAAGATTTGCAGAAAAGTAAAATTGGCAGAATGTCGGTATCCCTCCGCCTTGCTAAAAAAATTCCAAAAGTCCCCTACTAACTTAAATTATAAGCTATTTATACACTTTCTTTTCTTGATCTTCAATCTCTGAATTGGGCTTTTGGCCTTGATTGAATTGGGTTAAAGTTGCTCCAATTGGTTTCCCTTGCTGTTGAGAAGAAATCTGTTTGAATTGCCAAATTCTGATGCTCACGTTGGAGTCCATATTTGAGGACCAACGTTGACACAAACGCCCTTTAGAAAATTTAGTTTTGCTTGCTGTCATTGGCGTTTGGATCAACGTTGGAGTGCCAATGTTCTTCTACCCACGTGTATGCGTGCTTTGCGTGTTTCCGCCATTGGGGTCAGAATACGCATCCACGCGTGCGCGTAAGTGGATGAAAAATCCCAATTTTCAATTTTGAAAGCTTTTAGAAGAGCGTTGGCTTTGGAGTTGGATGGGCAACGTTCTCTCCAACGTTGGCCTATCCACGCGTGCGCATTATGTGTGCGTGCGCGTGGATTCTCAAAAGTTCAACCTGCACGTATGCGCCATAGACACGTGCGCGTCGTTGTACGATTTCAAATCCAGCATTTTGAAATCAAAATCGTGCACGTTGGCCACCAAAGTTTGAGGCAGCGTTTGGGGTCCAACGTTACCTACCCACGCGTACGCTTCAGCTACGCGTGTGCGTGGATTGTCAAAATTTCCAATCCACGTGTACGCGTATAGTACGCGTGCGCGTCGTTGCAAATTTTCAAAATCTCCAGAAAGCACATTTTATCACAACGTTGGGGGTAACGTTGGCTTGCCAACGTTCCCTCTAATGTGGGCACCAGCAAATTATGCAGAATCTTGCTCTGCTTCCTTCTCAAGGTTTGAGGCAACGTTGGTGGTCCAACTTGGCCACCAACATTGCTTCTTGTTTATCCTTTCCATGCTCCTTCTTCAAATTCCTCCCATGCTTTCCTTCACCTGTCATCCACCAATTCATACATCAAAGCCTTGCTAAAGTCATGAGAATTCTCATCATTCTTAGCACACAAGTAATTATACCACAATTTTCTCATGAAATTGCATCAAATTAATCATGGTTGGATGAATCTAGACATACATGACTTTCTAACCCAATTGCTTACTTATAACTCAAGAAAGTGCATAAAACCTATTAAAAACAAAGAAAAAGGCTACTGAAACTAGCTTAAGATGCCCTGACATCACAACACCAAACTTAAATCTTGCTTGTCCCTAAGCAAGTACTGAGTTATTGAGCAAAATGAATGAAACAGAATGTGATGTTCACATCAGCAAGTCATTATTATTAGTTCATGGGGTTTTATGCAGAAAATGTTGCAGCTCACTTCTTATTGATCCTTAGGAATAGAATGTCTCCTTTAAGCATCAACTAACATACTGCTATGACCTCTTATTATTCACTCATCCTTGATAATTGCTTTTTTTTTTGTTTTTTTCTTCTATGAACTTATTCTTTGATTCTAGCAGCTCAGTGTCATGTGTTGTAGCAGCTTCTTAGCTTATTTGTATTCAACACATATTCACTATAGACACTTGGCTCACAATTCTTCTTAAGACATTGGTGCCCAGCACCTCTTTGGGTTACTAAATGCCTTGTAACTAGGTTGCTCTTGATAGTGGATTTTTGGTTGATAATCCCAGGTTAGTTAACCCAAGTTACCAAGTGTTAAAGCACTCCATAGAACCTAATCATCCAAGCAGATCCTAGTACAAAGACACCACAGGCATATGTCTTGAGGTCCAAGCTATTGGTGTCTAGCCTTATTCTTTGCTTTCTTCTGTTTTTGTTGCCACTTTTGGCTTTTCTTTTTCTTTCTTTTTATTTGTTTTTCTTTCATCCAAGGACTTTTATTTGCTAAGATTCATAGACAGCATCCTAGTTTTCACTACAAGGGGAACAATCTACCCTTTTAATCATTATTAGTGAGCTACTACACAATCAGACATACATACCACCACTTACTGTTATTTCACTTCTTGCCATAAGGAACTATTCCACTCTTATTCAAACATTTCCTTTATTGAAAAAGACAGGGGACAAGCATGCATTCAAGTAAGTGAAATTGAAACACACACACCTAGGCTAGCACATTTATTGCAAAATTAAACACAACGGAATGCAAAATGACTTAAACTAAAAGTTGACTATCAACTAAAACAGACATGTTCTTTCTTTATTGAATATGATAAACAAGGAGCAAGTCCACCTTTCATTTTTCATCATGTTTGTCTTTCTTTTTCTTCTCTCCTGCTTGCTCACTAGTTTCTCCCTTGCCTTTTCCCTTTAACTTTGTCCAGAATTCAACTTTCTTTATTGTCTTTTCTACTCAGTCTTCAAGGCGTATTGCTTTGTCTACTTCCAACTCACTTCGTTCCTTAAAGTATTGATCATAATTTGGAAATGCTGGGTTCAAACCGGAGATGTTCCGCCATATAATTGAGCTTGATTTAAGCATTTATATTATAATCAGATTGAACTCTATATCTTGCATCTTGAAGAGTCGTGAATTCCTTGAAAGCTCTCATATTATCAACTTGATGTTGGGCCAGCTAGTTGAAATATTCTTGAAATTGTAAAGCTTGTTCTCTTTGCATAACTAGAGATATTGACTCAAAATTTCTCTGCTGGCTCATCATTCTCAACTAAAGCTCCTCTTGTCTCTCTTGAGCTCTCATGTATTGTGAATGGTATTCTTCTTGTTTCTCTTGAACTCTCATGAACTATCCAGATAGCCTTTCAATTGCTTCTTGCATCCGGCTCATGTCCATGTTGGTTTGTGATTTGAATTGTTGTTCTCCTTCTTGTTCTTCTTCCTCTCGTGGTTCCACTTTCCTTTGCCTCCTTTGTGGTCTTCGACTTTGTTGTGCCTCTGTGACATTCATCATCCTTTCGAGGGTCATAGGCATGCCTGGATGCAGCCATTTTGGGTTTGCATCCTCCAGTGGTACTCTGGCCTTCATGCATAACCGCATAATGGTGCTTGGGTAATGGAGCCAAGCTTCAATAGAATTTTTCTCTGCAATCATTTGAATATCATTTGCAATGATCTCGTGAACTTTTATCTCTCCTCCCACCATTATACAGTGTAGCATGACAGCCATTTTCTTGTTAACTTCCGAGGTGTTCACTGTGCCCAGAATTGATCTCTTTATAAGCTCATACCAACCTTTTACTTCAGGGATGAGATCTCCCCTTTTCAAGAACTTGTGCCCTCCTTGATTGTCCCTCTCCCAGTCAGCATTAACCACACAGATATTACTAGAGATTTCATCATAATCTGGGTTCCCATTCACTCTTTCTTAGTACCCCGGCTCATCAAAATGTGCTGGCCTTAGTCCTAAGGCCTTCATAATGGTCTTTGGACTAAAGTCTACTTCCACACCCCGTACATAACTCTTGTAAGTTGGGGGCACTGGTCATATCCAGCCTTGCAGTGTTAGCATAAAACTCCCTTATGATGTTTGCATTAATCCTGGTGATTGGTGAGGTAAGCGCTTCCCATTTCCTCTTCCTGATCTTGGCTCTTATTTCTGGGCATCCATCATTAGGTAGCTGAAAAAGGATCTCTGGATATATTCCTTTTCCTGTTATCCATTCAAGTTGCATTTGGTGAAACCATGATCTGAACTTCCATTGATCATAGTCCTTTTCACCTTCCTCAGTAATAGTTTCCTTTCCTCTCCTTCTTTTGAAACTTGAAGAAGATGCCATACTTTCTTTGATGGTTACCCGAGTTAGGGTTGAAGGTTTATGAAGAGGGATGGCTAGTGTGATGCACTCTCGGTGAAAAAGTGGTTTGAAGGCAAGGTGATATTACGGAAGCAAGTGAACGAAGATGATTTGTTGCACAAAGAACACGGTTGTTGGATCTTTGGCTTTAGAGAACACAATTTAGAGTACAAGAAGTATGAAAACTTTAGTTCAGAGGCACGGTTCAAATGAATCTACTTATAGCAAACTTTAATGAAGAATGGAGGGTTAGGATTCTTTGGGAAAGGTCATGAATGAAGGGCGTGCATGCAAAGTTGAATGAAGACAAAAATTGCCTCTCCATTGGTCATGTATTTTCGGTCTTCTAGGTACCTCTTCCCAAGATGTGTAGATTTTTATTCCCAAGAAGCACCCTTCCAAGCCATGTGACCTACTTTTGTCCTCATGCTATCCTTACCATTCATTTTCTTATCTCCTTCATTAAATTGTTCTTCTACATACCTATCCATCATAATAAGGCAAAGGAAGTTAATCCAACAAGTGGCGGCAAGCACAGGACAATTAATATTTAAAGCTAAAAATTTGACTAGCATTCCTTATGATTGTTCAACCAGCCGTGACTCCTTTTGTGCTCTTATATAGTTTTGGAGGACACCAAACTTAGTGTTTGGCTATATGGTTCAAAATGTTACTTCCTCCAAGTAATGTCATTGAGATCTCAACGGGATTAGTGTCACCTTGGGTTAAACATCATGAGAAACACTTTATTTTTCTATTTCTAAACATGAACTAAAATTTATAAACATGGTTGCATTTTCATGAATTTCAAGACACAAAAGAAATTTGACTCTCATGACTTGTTCTTACAATATATAGAACACCAAACTTAATGTTTGGCTATATACTCTAAGAAAACTCTTTAACACATGTCAAAATGGCAATATGATCATCATTTTTGAAAGGTATTTTAGTGTGCCTGTAGGCACACCAAACTTAGAATTGGATCATATGCTTCACAATGTCATGGATAATTGTCAAATTTATCTATGAGAGCTTGAATTTATGTTAGAGAAACAATTATTATTCATACTGAAGCATTAAAAGAAAAGAAACTAAATCATGAGCTGCCTCCCATGGAGCGCTTCTTTAGCGTCATTAGCTTGACAGTCGGTTTACTGTTAGGGCGGATTGTAATGCCTCAAATCTTCTCCCCTCACTGTGAATCTGTCACCATTTAATTCTTTAAGAATTTCTACATGTTTAAATGAGAAGATCCTGTTAATTGTGTATACTTGAGGTAATTGAGACGGTGTCACGCGAAGGTGAGGAGGTATGAGTGAATGGTGGGCTGATATCACCTTGTCACCTAGTGAGAAATACTCAATGGGAATTTTCTTATTCTTCCATCTCCTTGGTACTTTCTTCCCCATTTTCCTCTCTTCTTTAAGTAGTGCTTTCGAAGTTCTTGTGTTGGAGTGATCTTTATTGATTAATTCCCTTGGTTCCTGTTGTTTCAGCTCTTCCTCTAGTATCTTTGGTTGCTTCATCTCTTGAGCTTCTTGTTTATCCACCCATGAAAGCTCCAGAGGCTTGGCTGGTGGTTCATTGCTGTCCTCCTTCAAAGAACTCTCAATGTACTCTTCCTTTAATTCCTTGCTCTCTTGCCCAGACTCATACGTGGGCTTGAAGACATGAAAAGTGAGCTACTCATCATGTATTCTCGGCATCAACTCTCCTTGTTCTATATCAATGAGTGTTCTACCGGTAGCCAAGAATGGTCTTCCTCAGATGATCGGATGAAGATGGCTCTCTTCCATTTCAAGAACTACAAAGTCAGTGGGGAGAAAGTAATTTCCCACTTTGACCAGTATATTCTCGATTACTCCTTTAGCTTGCTTCTGAGTCTTGTCAGCCAATTGGATGATTAAATCTGTGGACTTAAGCTCATTGATTTTCAATCTTTTCATGAAAGATAGAGGCATCAAATTTATGCTGGCTCCCAGATCACAGAATTCTCTATCAATCATGATATCTCCTATATCACAGGGGACGTGAAAGCTTCCCAGATCCCCTTTCTTTATGGGTAATACCTTCTGAATGAGAGCACTGCATTCCTTGTTCATCACCACTGTTTGGCCACCTTCAGGTTGCTCTTCCTAGCTAGTAACTCCTTCATCCACTTGATACAAGTAGACATCTGTTTGAGAATTTCGAGGAAGGGAATGTTGACATGAAGAGTCTTAAATTCATCCAAGAATTTAGTGTATGTTCTCCCTTTCTCACTATCCTTGAGTCTCTGTGGAAATGGTACTTGTGGCACATATGATTGTAGGGTTTTTTTTCTTCTGATTCTCTCCCTTGGGCAGGATCAGTCCTTTGCTCAATCTCTTCTTTCCTCTCTTCTGAATCTCTTTGATTATGTGCTGTTGGATTGCTAATTTCTTCCATCCAAACCTCCTCACTTGCGAGGTTTACTGCTTTACATGCTTTCCATCTCACATTTTGTGTTCCTCCTCTTGGATTCTTTTCAGTGTCACTTGGGAAGCTATCAGTAGATTTAGGGATTTGTTGAGATAGGTATCCCACTTGTGACTCAAGCTGCTTGATAATTTCTCCTCGACTTTTCATACTCGTCCTCACTTTCTCCTTGAATGTTTTGTTATCTTCAGACTCCCTGCAAAGGTTGGTGAGCATAGCTTCAATCTTAGCAAACCTATCATCAGATGGTGAGTTGGAATTGCGGTGTTGAGGCTGATTGTTTTGGCTTTGATAAGATGGCTATGAGTAAGTGTTTTGTATGGTCTGGTATGGTCTTTGGTTGGAGAATTGGTGAGTGGAGTTGTTGTACTGGTTTGGATTGTGGGGTCTGTGGTTCTGGTTTTGGTTTTGTTGGTTTCTCCACCCAAAGTTTGGGTGGTTCTTCCAACCAGGGTTGTAAGTCTTGGAGTAAGGGTCATGCTCTTGTCTTGCAGAATTTCCAATGTAGTTGACTTCTTTTTCCTTTGTGTTTGGCTCTTCTGGTGCTGATGGCTGGGTGTAGATTACTGCTATTTGGCCTACCTCTATCTTTTTTGTGAGATCTACCAATTTCTTGGCAATCATCTTGTTCTGAGCCAAAATTGCATCCATGTTATTCAGCTCCATGACTCCTCTATTGTTGCTTCTTTCAAAGGCATAAAAGTACTCATTGTTAGCCACTGTTTCAATGACATCAATGGCTTCTTCAATGGTATTCTTCTTGTTGAGTGAGCCTCCGGATGAGTGATCCACAACCTTCTTTGATTCATAGGAAAGTACTTCATAAAAGATATACAATTGCACCCACTCATTAAACATCTCAGGGGGACATTTCCTCGTCAGATCTTTGAATCTCTCCCAGGCTTCATACAAGGTTTCACCGTCCTGCTATCTGAATGTTTGAACCTCTGCTCTCAGCCTATTGACTCTTTGTGGAGGATAGAACCTTGCCAAGAATTTATTAACTACATCTTCCCAAGTTGTGAGGCTCTCTTTTGGAAATGATTCTAGCCACTTGGATGCTTTATCCCTTAGAGAGAAGGAGAATAAAAGTAGCCTGTAGGCATCAGGATGAACTCCATTTGATTTCACTGTGTCACAGATCCTTAGGAATGTAGTGAGATGCTGATTAGGGTCTTCTCGGGTGCTTCCTCCAAAAGAACAATTGTTTTGAACCAGTATGATGAGCTGAGGCTTTAATTCAAAATTATTAGCATGGATAGTTGGCTTTTGAATACTGCTACCATAGTTTCCTGGGTTTAGATTGATGTAGGAGCCTAGAACTCTCCTCTCTTGTCCAGCAGGGTTGGCTGCACCTCCTCTAGCATGATTGTTCACCTCTCCTTCATGATAATTTTCCATATCATCCTCCATGGTTATATCCAAGTCTTCCTCCTCTTCTTCTGCACCAACAACCATTTTTTCTCTTGCTTCCCTCCTTAATCTCAAGAAGGTTCTCTCCGGTTCACTGTCAAAAGAGGTTGAGACATCTCTTCTACTTGTCATACAATGAACAAGTACAAGAAATAGCAAGTGCAGATTCTACTAAAACAGAGAATAGTTAGCTTGGTTAGAGCAATTTATCAAATAGTTAATGAGTTAGTGGATTAGTTTTGCTGGAAAGTACAGAAGTAAGAAAAAATTAAAGAGAAACTATTAAAAATTGCAAAGAACAAAACTGAACAGCTGAAATTAAAATTCAATTAATCAAAAGAAAAGAAAATTGCTCAATCTAGTTATCCTCCAATTTAGTAATTGTCAATACAAAACTAATCCCCCGCAATGGTGCCATAAACTTGATTCACCCGAAAACTGTCTCTCAACAATTTCCTACCGGCAAGTGCACCAGATTGTCGTCAAGTAAAAACTCACTGTAGACTGAGGTCGAATCCCATAGGGATTGGTTGGATGATCAATGTTAATTGGAGAATCGTTCTAGTTGAGCGAAATCATAATTGGGTTGAGATTGCAGAATGTAAATTTGGTGGTAAACTTAAATTGCAAGAAACTAAATGACAAAAATTAAAGTGCAAGGAATTAAATAACAGAAGCTTAAATTACAGGAAATTAAATGGGAATGGGGATTAAGCATGAAATTAAAGAAGCAGAATATAAAAGAATGGGTAGATCAGAGATGGGAAAGCTCATTAGGGTCAGGAGATGTTATAATTCTCTAGATCAAATTCATTTTCATCTCTTCCTCAATCAATGCATTCAATGATTTCCTTGGCAATCTTAGGTGACTAGATCCTAATTCCTTGGAAATCTAATCTCTCTAAGCATGAACAATTGCCCAATTCCTTGATTTAAGTGCTCATGGGAAGAGATGAAGTTTGGTCACTGATTATACCACAAAAATTCATAGATCACAGTATTGGTAGGATTACATGTCACTATATCCATCCAAACCCCAATCTAATCCAATGTGAGAAAGCATTTCTAGCATGATCTCCTCATTCCTCTTCCAAGGTTCAGAGGAGATTCAATTATAAATAGCTTCTTTTCCAAGACAACTATCCAATTGGATGAAGAATGAAAGCTTTCTAGTAAAATCAAGAGAAAAGAAAGAAGAAGAAGAATGAAAACTAATATTGATCCATTGAATTACACAGAGCTCCCTAACCCAATAAAAGGGGTTTAGTTGTTCATAGCTCTCAAAATGGAAAATGGAATTATAAGATACATTGCAGAATTCAAAGATTTGCAGAAAAGTAAAATTGGCAGAGTGTCAGTATCCCTCCGCCTTGCTAAAAAAGGTCCAAAAGTCCCCTACTAACTTAAATTCTAAGCTATTTATACACTTTCTTTTCTTGATCTTCAATCTCTGAATTAGGCTTTTGGCCTTGATTGAATTGGGTTGAAGTTGCTCCAATTGGTTTCCCTTGCTATTGAGAAGAAATCTGTTTGAATTGCCAAATTCTGATGCTCACGTTGGAGTCCACGTTTGAGGACCAACGTTGACACAAACACCCTTTAGAAAATTCAGTTCTGCTTGCTGTCATTGGCATTTAGATCAACGTTGGAGTGCCAACGTTCTTCTACCCACGCGTACGCGTGCTTTGCGTGTTTGTGCCATTTGGGTCAGAATAGCATCCACGCGTGCGCGTACGCTGCGTGTGCGCGTGAATGCAAAATCCCAATTTTCAGTTTTGAAAGCTTTTAGAAGAGAGTTGGCTTTGGGTTTGTATGGGCAACTTTCCCTCCAACGTTGGCCTATCCACGTGTGCACGTGATGTGCGCGTGCGCGTGGATTCTCAAAAGTTCAACCTGCGCGTATGCGCCATAGATGCATGCGCGTCATTGCGCGATTTCAAATCTAGCATTTCGAAATTAGAATCACGCACGTTGGCCACCAACGTTTGAGGCAGCGTTTGGGGTCCAACGTTACCCAGCCACGCGTACGCGTCAGTGATGAGCGGATAATTTATATGCTTTTTGGTATTATTTTTTGGTAGTTTTAGTATATTTTTATTAGTTTTTATGCAAAAATAACATTTCTGGACTTTACTATGAGTTTGTGTGTTTTTCTGTAATTTCAGGTATTTTCTGGCTAAAATTGAGGGACCTGAGCAAAAGTCTGATTTAGAGGCTGAGAAAGGACTGCAGATGCTGTTGGATTCTGACCCTCCTGCACTCGAAGTAGATTTTCTGGAGCTACAGAAGTCCAATTGGCGCGTTCTCAATTGTGTTGGAAAGTAGACATCTTGGGATTTCCAGCAATATATAATACTCCATACTTCGCTCGAGATTTGATGGCCCAAACTGGCATTCAACGCCAGTCAGAGACCCTTTTCTGGCGTAAAACGCCGGAACTGGCACCAGAACTAGAGTTAAACGCCCAAACTGGCATCCAAGCTGGCGTTTAACTCTAGAAAGGTCTATGCACGTGTAAAACTCAATGCTCATCCCAAGTACACACCAAGTGGGCCCCGGAAGTAGATTTCTGCACTCTCTGCACTTAGTTACTCAATTTCTGTAATCCTTAGTAACTAGTTTAGTATAAATACTAGTCTTTCCTATTGTTTTAGGGATCTTTGGACTTTTAGGCTTATGCCATTTTTCACATTTGGGAGGCTGGCCATTAGGCCATGCCTAGACCTCTTTCTCTTATGTATTTTCTACGGTGGAGTTTCTACACCTCATAGATTAAGGTGCAGAGCTCTGCTGTTCTTCATGAATTAATGCAAGTACTATTGTTTCTCTTTCAATTCACGCTTACTTCTTCTCTAAGATATACTCTCGTACTTAATTCAGTTAAGTCAGAATGAAGGGTGACCTGTGACAATCACCCACTAACTTCGTTACTCGCTTAGCCAAGATCCACGTGCCTAACAACCACAAGCGGTCTACATGATGTTCAACGTAGTCATTAGACGACAGCCAGAGTATAATCTCTGGGGTCTCTGATCCACATATTTGATTTGCCTCTCCTGACAATAGAGCATTCGAATTCGTGAGATTAGAACCTTCGTGGTAGAGGCTAGAACCAATTGGCAGCATTCCTGAGATCCGGAAAGTCTAAACCTTGTCTGTGGTATTCCGAGTAGGATCTGGGACGGGATGACTGTGACGAGCTTCAAACTCACGAATGTTGGGTGCTGTGACAGTGTGCAAAAGGATAGAGAGATCCTATTCCGAGATAAGTGAGAGCCGACAGATGATTAGCCGTGCGGTAGCTGTGCCTAGTATTTTTCATCCGAGACGAGAGATCCGACAGTTGATTAGCCGTACAGAAACCGTACCTGGACCATTTTCACTGTGAGGACGGATGGTAGCCATTGACAACGGTGATCCACCAACATACATCTTGCCATGGAAGGGAGCACGCATGATTGGATGAAGACAATAGGAAAGCAGAGGTTCAGAAGCAACAAAGCATCTCCAAACGCTTATATGAAATTCCCACCAATGAATTACATAAGTATCTTTATTTTAATTTACGTTTTATTTATCTTTCAATTATCAAAACTCATAACCAATTGAATCCGCCTGACTAAGATTTACAGGATGACCATAGCTTGCTTCAAGCCGGTAATCTTCGTGGGATCGACCCTTACTCGCGTAAGGTTTTATTACTTGGATGACCTAGTGCACTTGCTGGTTAGTTGTACCGGAGTTGTGAAAAGTGTGATCACAATTCCGTGCACTAAGTTTTTGGCGCCGTTGCCAGGGATTGTTCGAGTTTGAACAACTGACGGTTCATCTTGTTGTTTAGATTGGGTACTTTTATTTTATGTTTAAGCTTTTTATTTTTATTTTCGAAAAAAATTCAAAAAAAAAGAAAAAAAATCATGTTTCTTGTTTGCGTCTAGTGTCAAATTTTAAGTTTGGTGTCAACTGCATGTTTTTAATTTTTCTTAGATTTTTGAAAATTCATGCATTGTGTTCTTCTTTGATCTTCAAGTTGTTCTTGATGATTTTCCTTGTTTGATCTTTAATGTTTCTTGTTTTGTGTCTTTTCTTATTTTTCTTGTGCATTTTCGAATTGTTAGTGTCCCTAGTACAAAAGTTCTTAAGTTTGGTATCTTGCATGTCTTTCTTTTCTTAAAAATTTTCAAAAATATGTTCTTGATGTTCATCATGATCTTCAAAGTGTTCTTGGTATTCATCTTGACATTCAAAGTGTTCTTGCATGCATTATTTGGTTTGATCTTAAATTTTTATGTTTTGTTTCATTTTATTGTTTTTCTCTCTCCTCATTAAAAATTCAAAAGTAAAAAAAATATCTTTTCCTTATTCTTCTCATAATTTTCGAAATTTTGAGTTGACTTGGTCAAAAATTTTTAAAATTTGGTTGTTTCTTGTTAGTCAAGTCAAAATTTCAATTTAAAAACTTTATCTTTTCAAATCTTTTTCAAAATAAATTCTTTTTCATTTTTTTTATGATTTTCAAATTTCATTCTTAAAATTTTTCAAAATCTTTTTCATTTTTCTTTTATTGTTTTCGAAAATTTTAAAACTAATTTTTCAAAATCTGTTTTCTTAATTTTCTTTCATATTTTCGAAAATCCTTGCTAACAATTAATGTTTTGATTCAAAAATTTCAAGTTTGTTACTGTCTTGTTAAGAAAGGTTCAATCTTTAAATTCTAGAATCATATCTTTTAGTTTCTTGTTAGTCAAGTCATCAAATTTAATTTTAAAAATCAAAATCTTTTTAATTTTTTTTAATTCTTTTTCAAAATAAATTTCAATCATATCTTTTTAAAATCTTAATTTTAAAATCTTTTTCTAACTTCTTATCTTTTCAAAATTTATTTTCAAATCTTTTTCAACTAACTACTTGAATTATTTGTTTTAATTTTAAAGAAAAAAAAGTTTACTAATTCTTATCTTTTTCAAAACCACCTAACTACTTTTCCAGTTCTAATTTTCGAAAATCACTAACCACTTTTTTAAAATTCTTTTTAATTAACTAATTGTTTTAAATTCTAATTTTATTTTATTTCTGTTAATATTTTCAAAACTAACTTAATTAATTAAATAAAAATAAAAATATTTTTCTTTTCCCTCTTCTTAAAATTCGAATACTCTCTCTCTCATCTCTTTCTATTTATTTATTTAATTACTACCACTTCTCTTCTACTCATAATTCGAACCCCTCTCTCTTCTCTCTGTTTGAATTACACATCTCCTCTCTCTTTTCATTCTTCTATTCTTCTATTCTAATACTCACATAAAGGAATCTCTATACTGTGACATAGGGATTCCTATTCTTTCTTTGTTCTCTTATTTTTCATATGAGTAGGAACAAGGATAAGAACATTCTTGTTGAAGCTGATCCTGAACTTAAAAGGACTCTGAAGAGGAAGCTAAGAGAAGCTAAAGCACAACACTCCGGAGAGGACCTTACAGAAAATTTCAAAAAAGAAGCAGACATGGCAGCCGAACCCAACAACAATGCTAGAGATGCAAAAAGATGCTTGGTGACTTTACTGGACTAACTTCCAACTTCTATGGAAGAAGTATCTCAATTCCGGTAATTGGAGCAACCAACTTCTATGGTTGGACTCACAACCTAAAGAAAGCCTGAACTCTTGGAAAAAGTTAGTCAATGCTTTCTTGGCCAAATTTTTTTCACCTCAAAAGATGAGCAAGCTTAGAGTGGAAGTCCAAACCTTTAGATAGAAGGAAGGTGAATCCCTCTACGAAGCTTGGGAAAGATACAAGCAATTGATCAGAAGGTGTCCTTCTGACATTCTTTCAGAATGGAGCATCTTATGTATATTCTATGATGGTCTATCTGAATTGTCCAAGATGTCATTTGACCACTCTACTAGTGGATCTCTTCATCTGAAGAAAACACCTGCAGAAGCCCAGGAACTCATTGAAATGGTTGCAAATAACCAGTTCATGTATACTTCTGAAAGAAATCCTGTGAATAATGGGATGACTCAGAAGAAAGGAGTTCTTAAGATTGATACTCTGAATGCCATATTGGCTCAGAATAAAATATTGACTCAGTAAGTCAATATGATTTCTCAGAATCTGACTAGAATGCATGCTGCATCCGGCAGTACTAAAGAAGCTTCCTTTGAAGGAGAAGCTTATGACCCTGAGAATCCTGCAATGGAAGAGGTGAATTACATGGGAGAATCCTATGGAAACACCTATAATCCTTCATGGAGAAATCATCCAAATTTCTCATGGAAGGATCAACAGAAGCCTCAACAAGGCTTCAATAATGGTGGGAGAAAGAGGTTTGGCAATAGCAAGCCTTTTCCATCATCTTCTCAGCAACAGATGGAAAATTCTAAGCAGAGCCTCTCTGACATAGCAACCATAGTCTCTGATCTATCTAAGACCACTCTCAGTTTCATAACTGAAACAAGGTCCCATATCAGAAATTTGGAGGCACAAGTGGGTCAGCTGAGTAAAAAAGTTACTGAAACTACTCCTAGTACTCTCCCAAGCAATACAGAAGAGAATCCAAAGAGAGAGTGCAAGGCCATCAATATATCCAAAGTGGCCGAACCTATAGAGGAGGAAGAGGCAGTGATTTCCAGTGAGGAAGACCTCAATGGACGTCCACTGACCACTAAGGAATTCCCTAATGAGGAACCAAAGGAATCTAAGGCTCATACAGAGACCATAGAGATTCTACTGAAGTTCAGCAGAAATTACCTCAGAAGAAACCAGATCCCGGAAGGTTCTTAATACCTATGTGTGACCTGGGGTCATGTATAAACCTCATGCCACTCTCTGTAATGGAAAAACTAGAGATATTTGAGGAACAAGCTTCAAGAATCTCACTAGAGATGGCAGACAAATCAATGAAACAGGGTTATGGACTTGTAGGGGATGTCTTAGTGAAGGTTGAAGACCTTTACATCCTTGCTGACTTCATAATTCTAGACACTGGGAAGGATGAGGATGAATCCATTATCCTTGGAAGACCCTTCATAGCCACAACAAGGGCTGTTATTGATGTGGATAGAGGAGAGTTAGTCCTTCAATTGAGTGAGGACTACCTTGTGTTTAAGGCTCAAGGGTCTTCTTCTGTAACCATGGAGAGGAAGCATGAAAAGCTTCTCTTAATACAGAGTCAAGCAGAGCCCCCACATTCAAACTCTATGTTTGGTGTTGGGAGACTACCATCATGCTCTGAGTGTCTGTGAAGCTCTCTAAGAGCTCACTGTCAAGCTATTGATATTAAAGAAGCGCTTATTGGGAGGCAACCCAATGTTATTTAACTATATTTATATTTTTTTTATAGACATTTGTTTTCCATTGCCATGTTATGTTTTTTTTAGGTTGATGATCATGTGGAGTCACAAAAACAGCTGCAGAATTAAAGCAGAGTCAAAAATAGCATCAACAACAGCACACCCTGGAGGACAGGCTTACTGGCGTTTAAACGCCAATAAGGATAGCAGAATGGGCACTTAACGCCCATGCAGGCAGCATTCTGGGCTTTAAACGCCAGAAGGGGCAGCATTCTGGGTGTTTAATGCCAGAAATGGCAGCATTCTGGGCGTTAAAAAAAAGGCCTAGTAAAGAAGGATTCCTGGCGTTTAACGCCAGCCAGGGTATTTGGCTGGGTGTTAAACGCCCAAAGAGGCAGTCAAGTGGGCGTTAAACGCCAGAATGGATCGCATTCTGGGCGTTTAACGCCAGGATGACACAAGGGAGGTAATTTTGTTTCCAATTCGAATTTTTTCAATTTTTCATGTGTTAATTCATAATTTTTTGCATCAAACATATTTTAAACGTTCATCTTTCAATTTCTATTTTCAAAAATTAATAATCTTTCCAATTCTTTTTAATTCTTTTTCAATTCTTTTCAATTCCTTCCAAAACATTTTCAAAACTTACATATCTTTTCAAATTCTTTTCAACTCTTTTTAATTTCTCTTGTATACAGTAATCAGTTTTCAAAATTAATTGCATCATTCTTCTTCTACTCCCTTCTATCTTATTTTGCTCGAGGACGAGCAAAGCTTTTAAGTTTGGTGTGGAAAAGCTCAGCTTTTTGCTTTCCATAACCACTAATGGCACCAAAAGGCCATGAGAGAGGAGCAACAAAGGCAAAGAAGAGACATAAAGGAGCTCAAGAACTGCATTGGTTCTTCAAGAGGAAGAAGAAGCCGCCATCACTAAGGTGGACCCGTTCTTTAATCTCCTTGTTTATTTTCTTTTCTGCTTTCGGTTTTTATTCTTTATGTTTTGACTATGTTTGTGTCTTCATTACAAGATCATTAGTGTTTAGTGTCTATGTCTTAAAGCTATGAATGTTCCATGAATCCTTCACCTTTCCTAAATGAAAAATATTTTCTGAAAAAGAAAAAGAAGTACATGAATTTTGAATTCTATCTTGAAAATAGTTTAATTATTTTGATGTGGTGGCAATACTTTTTGTTTTATGAATGAATGCTTGAACAGTGCATATTTTTGATAGTGAAGTTTATGAATGTTAAAATTGTTGGCTCTTGAAAGAATAATGAAAAAAGATAAATGCTATTGATAATCTGAAAAATTATAAAATTAATTCTTGAAACAAGAAAAAGCAGTGAAAAACACAAAGCTTGCGAAAAAAAATAATGGCGAAAAATAAAGAAAAAAGAAAGAAAAAGAAAAAAGTAAGAAGAAAAAGCCAATAGCTCTTTAAACCAAAAGGCAAGGGTAAAAAGGATCCAAGGCTTTGAGCATTAATGGATAGGAGGGCCCAAAGGAATAAAATCCTGGCCTAAGCGGCTAAATCAAGCTGTCCCTAACCATGTGCTTGTGTCATGAAGGTCCAAGTGAAAAGCTTGAGACTGAGTGGTTAAAGTCGTGATCCAAAGCAAAAAGAGTGTGCTTAAGAACTCTGGGCACCTCTAACTGGGGACTCTAGCAAAGTGAGTCACAATCTGAAAAGGTTCACCCAGTTATGTGTCTGTGGCATTTATGTATCCGGTGGTAATACTGGAAAACAAAATGCTTAGGGTCACGGCCAAGACTCATAAAGTAGTTTTGATCAAGAATCAACATACTAAACTAGGAGAATCAATAACACTATCTGAATTCTGAATTCCTATGGATGCCAATCATACTGAACTTCAAAGGATAAAGTGAGATGCCAAAACTGTTCAGAGGCAAAAAGCTAATAGTCTCCCTCATCTAATTAAAACTAATCTTCATTGATATTTTTGAAATTTATTGTATTTTCTCTTATTTTTATCCTATTTTGTTTTTAGTTGCTTGGGAACAAGCAACAATTTAAGTTTGGTGTTGTGATGAGCGGATAATTTATACGCTTTTTGGAATTGTTTTTAGGTAGTTTTTGTATGTTTTAGTTACTTTTTAGTATATTTTTATTATTTTTTATGAAAAAATCATATTCCTAGAATTTACTATGAGTTTGTGTGTTTTTCTGTAATTTCAGGTATTTTCTGGCTGAAATTGAGGGACCTGAGCAAAAGTCTGATTCAGAGGCTAAGGAAGGACTGCAGATGCTGTTGGATTCTGACCCTCCTGCACTCGAAGTGGATTTTCTGGAGCTGCAGAAGACCAAATGGCAAGCTCTCAATTGCATTGGAAAGTAGACATCTTGGGATTTCCAGCAATATTTAATAGTCCATACTTTGCCCGAGATTTGATGGCCCAAACTGGCGTTTAATGACAGCCTGAGACCCTTTTCTGGCATAAAACGCCGGAACTAGCACCAGAACTAGAGTTAAACGCCCAAACTGGCATCCAAGCTAATGTTTAACTCTAGAAAAAGCCTATGCATGTGTAAAACTCAATGCTCAGCCCAAGCACACACCAAGTAGGCCCCGGAAGTGGATTTCTGCACTCTCTGCACTTAGTTACTCAATTTCTGTAATCCTTAGTAACTAGTTTAGTATAAATACTAGTCTTTCCTATTGTTTTAGGGATCTTTGGACTTTTAGGCTTATGCCATTTTTCACATTTGGGAGGCTAGCCATTCGGCCATGCCTAGACCACTTTCTCTTATGTATTTTCTACTGTGGAGTTTCTACACCTCATAGATTAAGGTGCGAAGCTCTGCTGTTCTTCATGAATTAATGCAAGTACTATTGTTTCTCTTTCAATTCACGCTTACTTCTTCTCCAAGATATACTCTTGTACTTTATTCGGTTAAGTCAGAATGAAGGGGTGACCCATGACAATCACCCACTATCTTCGTTACTCGCTTAGCCAAGACCCGCGTGCCTGACAACCACAAGCGGTCTACATGATGTTCAACATAGTCGTTGGACGACAGCCGGAGTATAATCTCTTGGGTCTCTGATCAACGGATTTGACTTGCCTCTCCCGACAATAGAGCATTCGAATATGTGAGCTTAGAACCTTCGTGGTAGAGGCTAGAACCAATTGGCAGATTCCTGAGATCCGGAAAGTCTAAACCTTGTCTGTGGTATTCCGAGTAGGATCTGGGATGGGATGACTGTGACGAGCTTCAAACTCAGAATGTTGGGCACAGTGACAATGTGAAAAAGGATATAGAGATCCTATTCCGACACAAGTGAGAACCGACAGATGATTAGCCGTGCGGTAGCTGTGCCTGGTATTTTTCATCCGAGACGAGAGATCCGACAGTTGATTAGCCGTACAGAAACTGTACCTAGACCATTTTCACTGAGAGGACGGATGGTAGCCATTGACAACGGTGATCCACCAACATACAGCTTGCCATGGAAGGGAGCACGCATGATTGGATGAAGACAATAGGAAAGCAGAGGTTCAGAAGCAACAAAGCATCTCCAAACGCTTATCTGAAATTCCCACCAATGAATTACATAAGTATCTTTATTTTAATTTACGTTTTATTTATCTTTCAATTATCAAAACTCATAACCAATTGAATCCGCCTGACTAAGATTTACAGGATGTCCATAGCTTGTTTCAAGCCGGCAATCTCCGTGGGATCGACCCTTACTCGCGTAAGGTTTTATTACTTGGACGACCCAGTGCACTTGCTGGTTAGTTGTACCGGAGTTGTGAAAAGTGTGATCACAATTTCGTGCACCAGTCAGCTACGTGTGCGCGTGGATTGTCAGAATTTCCAATCCACGCGTACACGTATAGCACGCGTGCGCGTCGCTGCAAATTTTCAAAATCTCCAGAAAGCACATTTTATCACATCGTTGGGGGTAACGTTGGCTTGCCAACATTCCCTCCAACGTGGGCACCAGCAAATTATGCAAAATCTTGCTCTGCTTCCTTCTCAATGTTTGAGGCAACGTTGGTGGTCCAACTTGGCCACCAATGTTGCTTCTTGTTCATCCTTTCCATGCTCCTTCTTCAACTTCCTCCCATGCTTTGCTTCACCTGTCATCCACCAATTTATGTATCAAAGCCTTGCTAAAATCATGAGAATTCTCATCATTCTTAGCACACAAGTAATTATACCACAATTCTCATGAAATTGCATCAAATTAATCATGGTTGGATGAATCTAGGCATACATGACTTTCTAACCTAATTGCTTACTTATAACTTAAAAAAGTGTATAAAACCTATTAAAAACAAAGAAAAAGGCTAGTGAAGCTAGCCTAAGATGCCCTGGCATCAAATTGGAATAAAAAATTGAATGTTTTCCCACTTGGGGGTGGTGCCTAGTATGGAAAGATCCGCTAACCCCTATCTCTTCAGCTTTCTTCAGGTATTTGAGTTTCAAAGTATAAGTACACTTTGACTCCTTGACTTAATGAGCTATCAATGTCATGTGGGCCCCACTTCTTTCCTGAAAATCCAATTTTGAAACCTTTATTAGTAATCAAAACAAATTGCTTCATATTCTTCCATGGAATTGGCATTTAATGGGCGTCTTTCGGACACCAAACTTGGATTCATTGCATATAGTAATTTGGTTTCATGATTAGGCTTTATTATGTACATTATGAGTGGAATAAATTTAATTCTTTCACACTCTTCCACTTCCAATCCATACGTACACAATAAAGTGGTCATTTATCTACCCACCAATTTACTAATTGCTTCCAAACATGAATCAAATGGCTGTACGTATGACTCTCTTATGATGGTGGCCACACCAAACTTAATTTTGGGATTACTCCCAAGATTAATCCAATTGTTTCGATGTAAGCTCAATATTAAGTGGGTTAGTGGCTACACCAAACTTAGCTCTTTAGCTAGTTTCTCAGCCCAATTAATCATCCTCAAATAATGCAGCATGCAACTTTACAAATCCAGTAAATTAGAAAAACCTTTAAAATTCAAAGCAAGGGAACTATCACTAATCAACTACAAATGAAATTGAAAATTAAAAAATCTAAGTAACTAAACATAAACTACTCTAGAAAGCAAGAAATTGAAAGGATATGCGTATTGGGGTGCCTCCCAACTAGCGCTTCTTTAATGTCACTAGCTTGACAATTCATCCTCTTTAGCTGAGGGTATAGTTCACTCTTTGCTCATCCAATGAGTCCCCCAAGTAATGCTTAAGCCTGTGGCCATTGACAGTGAAAGTCCTTTGTGTCTTATCCTCCATAAGCTCCGCAGGACCATAAGGAGAAGCCTTGATGACTGTAAATGGACCAGACCATCTTGACTTCAACTTCCCTGGGAAAAACTTGAGCCTTGAGTTGTACAACAGTACCTTTTGAAACTCTACAAACTCTCTTCTTGCTAGCTTTTGGTCATGCCATTTCTTTGTATTCTCCTTGTAAATCTTGGCATTTTCATAGGCTTGAGTTCTGAATTCTTCTAACTCATTGAGCTGTAGCAATCTTCTTTCCCCAGTAGCTTAATTATCAAAGTTCAACATCTTTAGAGCCCAAAATGCTCTATGTTCAACCTCCACTGGTAGATGACAAGCCTTCCTAAACACCAATTGGTATGAAGACATGCCAATGGGTGTCTTAAAAGCCGTCCTATAGGCCCATAATGTATTATCTAGCTTCTTGGACCAATCCTTTCTTGAGTTTTCAACAGTCTTCTCAATGATTCTCTTGAGCTTTCTATTTGAAATTTTAGCTAGACCATTGGTTTGTGGGTGGTATAGGGCTTCTATCTTGTGCTTGATACCATATTTTAGGAGGAGTGTCTCAAGTTGCTTGTTGCAAAAGTGAGTTTCATCATCACTTATAAGAGCTCTTGGCACCCCAAACCGGATGAGTATGTTCTTCCTCAAGAAGTTAATCTCCACTTTGTTGTCATTTGTTGATGTTGCTAAGGCTTCTACCCATTTGGATACATAGTCTACAGCCACCAATATGTAATTGTTTGAGTATGAGGTTGGGAATGGTCCCATGAAATCAATACCCCATACATCAAAAAACTCCAATTCCATGATGAATCTTTGTGGCATTTCATTTTTCTTGGGTAAGTTGCCAGCTCTTTGACATTCATTGCACCTTGTCACAAACTCTTTTGCATCTTTGAATATTGTAGGCCAAAAGAATCCATATTGCACCACCTTGGCTGCAGTCCTTTCTCCACTAAAATGTCCTCCATATGTGGATCCATGGCAATGCCAAAGGACATCTTGTCCTTCCTCATGAGAGATGCATCTTCTTAGAATTCCATCAGCACACCTCTTGAAGAGATAAGGTTCATCCCAAATGTAGTGTTTGGCTTCATTGATGAGCTTTCTTCTCATATGCTTGTTGATGTTAGAAGGTAGCTCTCTAATAGCGTTGAAATTGGCTATATCTGCAAACCAGGGGGCTTCTTGGATCATCATCAACTGCTCATCCGGAAATCTCTCATTTACTGCAAGGTTGTGTGCTTCATCAACCTCATTTGGGATCCCTGATAAGTGGTCGGCCACTTTGTTCTCTGCTCCACTTCTATCCTTAATCTCAATATTAAACTCTTGAAGTAGCAAGACCCATCTTATCAGTCTAGGCTTAGATTCCTACTTGGATAACAAGTACTTAAGGGCTGCATGGTCAGTGATGAGCGGATAATTTATACGCTTTTTGGCATTGTTTTTAATATATTTTTAGTATATTTTAATTAGATTTTATTATATTTTTATTAGTTTTTAAATAAAAATCACATTTCTGGAATTTACTATGAGTTTCTATATTTTTCTGTGATTTCAGGTATTTTCTGGCTAAAATTAAGGGACCTGAGCAAAAATCTTATTCAGAGGCTGAAAAAAGACTGCAGATGCTGTTGGATTCTGACCTCCCTGCACTCGAAGTAGATTTTCAGGAGCTACAGAAGCCCAATTGTCGCTCTCTTAATTGAGTTGGAAAGTAGACATCCTGGGCTTTCCAGCAATATATAATAGTCTATACTTTTCTCAAGATTTGATGGCCCAAATATGCGTTCAAATTCAGCATAGAAATTCTGGCGTCAAAACGCCAGAACTGGCATAAAAGCTGGAGTTAAACGCCCAAACTAGCACAAAAGCTGGCGTTTAACTCCAAGAAAAGTCTCTAAATATGGAAGCTTCAATTCTCAGCCCAAGCACACACCAAGTGGGCCCGGAAGAAGATTTCTGCATTAATTACCTATTTCTGTAACCATAGGCTACTAGTTTTCTATAAATAGGACCTTTTGCTATTGTATTTATACGCTTTTCATATATACCTTTTGATCTTTATTTTCACGTTCGGGGGCTGGCCATTCGGCCATGCCTGGACCTTTTGTTCTTATGTATTTTCAACGGTGGAGTTTCTACACACCATAGATTAAGGTGTGGAGCTCTGCTATTCTTCATGAATTAATACAATTACTATTGTTCTTCTATTCAATTCACGCCTACTTCTTCTCTAAGATATTCATTCGTTCTTTAACTTGATGAATATGATAATCCATGACACTCATCATCCTTCTCACCTATGAACATGTGCCTGTTAATTATCAATTCTCCATAACCATTTGAATCTGCCTGACTGAGATTTACAAGATGACCATAGCTTGCTTCAAGCCGACAATCTCCGTGGGATCGACCCTTACTCACGTAAGGTATTACTTGGACGATCCAGTGCACTTGCTGGTTAGTTGTGTGGAATTGTGACAAAGTGTGATTCACATTTGAGAGCTCCAAGTCTTTGGCGCCATTGTTGATGATCACAATTTCGTGCACCAGTCAGTAAACACAATGACTTTAGAACCAATGAGATATTATCTAAACTTATCAAATGCATAAACTATGGCAAGGAGTTCCTTCTCTGTGGTGGTGTAGTTCTTTTGAGTCTCATTAAGAACCTTGCTAGCATAATAGATGACATGTACTAGCTTGTCTCTCCTTTGTCCTAGAACAGCACCAATAGCAAAGTCTGATGCATCACACATCAGTTTAAAAGGTAGATCTGACGTTAGGATGTTTGCCAGTAAAGAATGTCATAAAAACAGTCGCGTTGTAGATATAGTCTCTAAACCAACAAAAATCCCTTCGTACAAACGTTTTTGGTTGTCACAATTAACAAACCCCTTAAAATTGATAACCGAGTATTTAACCTCGGGTCGTCTTCTCAAGGAACTGCAGGGAAGTATGTTCTTATTATTGGTTATGAGTCTTGTAAATTTGGGGTTTCGAGAATGAGGAACGAGTAATTTAATGACAAGTAAATTAAATGGCAATTAAAATAAATAAATAACTATAAAGCAAACTTTCGGCAAGGTATGAGATATTGGAGGTCCTATCCTAGCTATCCTTATCAATGATGATGATGGTTGAATCTTAATTCCACTTTGTTAACCTTTATTAAGATAAAGGAAGGTCAAGGGATTAATTGGTTTGATCTTCGAATCCTGTTTATTTCCTAAGAAAAGATTGGGATTATGGAAGTTTAATTCAATTAACAAAGATAACAATTATCAATCACGTTTGAGTTTGATAACTCCTGAGTTACTGATTTCTTAACCAAGACCAAAAGGAGAAAAATAAATCTACTTGGAATAAAGATGTCTTCAGAGTAAAAGCAACAATAGCATAAATAAAAGAAATCAATATTAAACTGAAATACCTCAATTAACATTAATAAAAGAGTAATCTATAACATGAAAGGATTCATAAAATAGCTTGCAAAAGTAAATAAAAGGAATATTGAACCTGATCAAAAGAGATAATCCTGAAAGTGAATAAAAATCCTAATTCTAAATCCTAATCCTAAAGAGAGAGGAGAGAACCTCTCTCAAAACTAAATCTAAATCATGGAAAGTAAAAATTGGCGAGCTCTCCCTGAATGGATGCATTCCCTCACTTCATAACCTCTGGTCTATGCCTTCTGGACTTGGATTTGGGCCAAAAAGGGCTTCAGAATTCGCTATGAGCATTTTCTGCAATTTCTGGTGCGTGGCTTCTATCACGCGTCCGCGTGGGTCACGCGGTCGCATCATTCGGAGCTTTTCTTGTCACGCGGTCGGGTCGGTCATGCGGCCGCGTCATATGTGTTCTGCTTAAGGCGCACGGTCGCGTCAGTCATGCGGCCGCGTCGCTGTTGATTCGCGCTTAGCATGCTCCGCGTCACCCATGCGATCGCGTGGATGCCAGTTTCTTCAGAAACTCTGTTTTACGCTTTCCTTCCATTTTTGTATGTTTTCTTTTCCATCCTTTAAGTCATTCCTGCCTTAGAAGATCTGAAACTACTCAACACACTAATCACGGCATCGAATGGAAATAAAGGTAATTACAATAATTAATTTAAAAGCATAGGAAACATGTTTTTCACATACATCACATAATAAGGAAGGGAAAGTAAAACCATGCAATTAATATGAATAAGTGGGTAAAGGGTTGAATAAATCACTCAAACTAAGCACAAAATATATCATAAAATATGGGTTTATCAACCTCCCCACACTTAAACAATAGCATGTCCTCATGCTAAATCCAAGGTAAAGAGTAAGGTAAGATTAAAGTGGTGGAATGTTATGCAATGCAACCTATTCTAAATGCAACTACCTAAATGAGTCATGCAATTATAATTTATTCACTCAAATATAAAGCTTACATGTAGTTAAATTAATTCACATTCTCAAGGAATCATATATATACATAGCCAACCCTTAAATAATAAAGCACTTTTGCAAATGAGATGGGAAAGAAAAATATTTCACAAACTTGCAAAACAATTAATAAATTAAGCATAGATATATGTTGATGAGTTATTGAACCCTCACTAGATTTTATGTTTACTCTCTAGTCACTCAGTGTTTATTGGGTTAATCACTCTATTCTTCTTTTTATTCTTACTTTCTATAACTTTGTTCTTCATCTAACCAATCAACAATTATAGAATATAGACATATCAAAAATCATGAGGTCTTTAATTAAGGTTGTAATGGGGCCAAGGTAAAGGTAAGGATATATGTATAAGGCTAAGTGAGCTAATAAGTGAATCCTCAATTAGACTAAGATCTCACCTAACATACATACTTAGTAAAACAAAGCTACTTTACCTATTTTCCCATCTTTTCCCACTTTTGATGTTACATGCTCATGTTTCAATTTTTTTATTTTTTTTATCCCATGTGCATTGTTTTTATTTTTGCATTTGGGGAATTCTTTTGTATCCCCTTATTCATATGCTTGAAAAATAAATAACTCTTTTTTTTGAATGCACATGGTAATTCTTTCAATTTGATTTCTCATGAGCATGCTTCCCAAAAATTCTCATTTTGATTTATTTTTGTTCTTTTCAACTCTTCTACCTTTTGTTTTTTATCATCCATGTTCCCAATAGGTTTCCCACATTTCAAACTATACAAGATTTTCTATCTTAAGCTAACCAAGGATTCAACTTGGGATTTTTATTTGTTTTTCTGCTTAAGGCTAGTAATGTGGTTTATAGAAAAAAAATGGATTTAAAGGCTCAAGGGGGCTAACAAAGGTGATGTAAAAGGTAGGCTATTTTTGGGACAAGTGGGTTAAAATCAAATAATATCCTCAATCACTTTCTTGGTATGTATCTATATTTTACAACTGGACATATAGATTAAAACAAAGTAAAGAACATCAGAATAAAAAAAGAAGCGAAACACACAGGGATGAAATTATGGTTTGAATGCAACCATACAATTAATGCTCAAGACTCACAGGCTGTGTGTTCTCTAACTCAAACATCATATATCATTTATATATGTTATGCAGGTTTAGTTAAAAATTCCCATTATTCTCATAAAAAAATTATTTAGGGTGGCCTATAAGGTTTTAATGTTTCTCCTTGATGAAATGTTGTTAACTAACTAACATGTAATGCTATATATACAAGGTGTGTGGATTGTTTTAAATCTGTTAAAGTCTCTAGTTTACTTCCTTTCTATATTTTCAATTTAAACTAAGCTATCATATGCTAAAAGGGTAAACTCTACTAATTAATCCACAATTTCTATAACTACTAAGTTAGAATTGCAAGCTAAACTAAATAACTAAAATATGAACTAAAAATGCAGAATGCAGGAATAGAGTAAAAATACATAAAAGTAACAATGTATAAATACTCAGAAAATAAAAATAAAATAGAGAGAAAAATACAGAAAAATATCCAAGATAAAAGAAAAAGAGTCTGTAGTGGTTCACCAAGATAATACGCCAGAGATGGCGACCTCCCCACACTTAAAATGAAGCATCGTCCCTGATGCTCACTCAAGCAGGGTGTGAAAGGGTGTCATCACTGGAAGAGATGGTAGCTGGGGTCTCTGTGGTGGTGACTGGCTGAGGGTCTGACTGCTGCGGAGGAGGTGCTGTCTGGATAGGGATCTCAGGGTCTACAGCCTGAATATGATGCTCAGCCACCTGCTGTGATGCGGCCTACTCTGTGCCTGCCTGCTCGGTCTCCTGAGGTGGGATGGTCTCTGCCTCGGGCGCATCCGCCTCCTCCTCAGATGCCTCGGATGGTGTGTCAGGCTCGGAGGGGATGTCGCCGGATCGTATCATCAGCTTCAGGTGCTCATAGCGTCGCTTGTTGTGATGCTCCATCTGGTCAAGTCGTCGAAATAAGCGGTGTACTAGAGATAGATGGGCTCTGGGGCAGGTGGAGGTGCAGTGGTGGTGGCAGGTGTGGCTGTGGAGGAAGAGGAGCCGGCAGAAGGTGTGGCTGTCTCAGCAGTGGCAGTCAGGAATGGAGGTCTGTAGCCTAAGGCCAGAAAGTTCCTGCTGTGCGGGATAATCTTCTTGCATTCTGCAGCAGGTGGCCTCTCATCAGCATCCTCCCATGGCACGTCAACTCGACGGCCCAGCTGTGTAACCAGATAGGGAAAGGGAAGAGTGCCTCGGACGTGGACCCCGGCCATATAGTGCCGGATAAAGCGTGGCAAGTACAGGTCCTTACCCTCCAACACACACCAAAGGAGGGTGATCATAGCGGCTGGTATCTCAGTCTCGTGAGTACTCGGCATAATGTAGTTGCTGAATATCTGATGCCATAGCCGAGCCTCATCGTTCAGGTAAATCCGCTTGATTCCCTTGGACATGGTGGTGTTCTGACCCATGATCCAAGGAACTGTCGGGTCAAGGGTGATCCTCGCCTTTACTGCATCCCAGTCAAATCGCATATAGCGCATATCCTCCTCAGCTTTCTGATAACCATCTGTCTGATCAGTCTTAGGCAGAAGTTTCAGAACATCTTCTATCGCCTCCTTAGTAACCAGAATTTGCTTTCCTCTGAGGTTCACTGCATCTAGGGAGGTTTTGAAGTAATTGCAGTAGAATTCCCTGACCCTAGATGCATTGACCTCAGTCAGAGGTCTCTCCAGGAAGAACTAGCCTCTTTGTTTGATTTGGTCAGAGGTGTACTGCTGGAGTTCTTCTGGGATCTTCAGAGTTCTCTCTAGGTATAGGTTCCTGGAGGTTGCAAACACCGGATACTTGAGCTCACAATATCGGTTTGCAAATTTTATTGGATCAGTGGTAGGAAGCAGTTGGTCAGCCTTCTCCTGCGGGGTGAAGTTTTTCTCCTGCCAGGAGGCATCATGCATGAGATCTATGATAGACAAAGATGGTTCTCCTCTTTTATGTTTGCCAGTGGTAGCCTTTCCTTTTTCCTTTCTCTGGGAATCTGACATCCTGAAAAACAGAAAACCAGGATATAATAAAAATAGGAAAACAAATAGGCAAATAGTCAAAAGAAACACAAAGTGGCAAAGGAGAATTAGAATGAGGTAAAGAGTTAAGTGAATGTGTATGAAGGATTGTATAGGAGTGAAAAGTTTGAAAGGAAGAATTCACAATCCAAAATGTAATAGAAGGCATGTTAAGTAGGAAAAATTATCAGTATGCCATGGTTAGAAAGTTAAAAGAAAATGAAAAACCAGAAAAGAGATTTTAAAAGGTGAGTTTGGTTAGAATTGAAAAAGAGTGTCAGAAAATTAGAATTAGTGAGTTAGTGAAAAATGGGTTAAGGTAAGTGGCATAAGGATAAGTTTTTTTAAGTAACAAGCATTCACAATTAGAAGCGATAAGTAACTCAAGACCAAACAAGGAAAACAAGTGGATGATGATTCAGATAGATATAGAAATAACAAAAAATAGAATCAAACATCAAAATTGCAATTTAGAACCAGGAGATCAAAGAAAATAAGAATGCGTGCCTAAGCATTCATGAATTGGTTTGGTGAAATATAAGGAAAGCACAGTTGAAAATGCCAAAACCAAGACATGAAGGGAAATATTTTACAGAAATTTGGGCAGCATTCCGGCTAAAATTGGATTGTCCCGGAAAATAAACAGCAATCAAATAGTTCATATGAATTAAAATTAAAGCTTGCAGTTACATATAAGGAATATAATCATGAAAAATCAATGTAAAGAGCAGCAATATACAGGAGAGTACAGCATATGAACTAACATTACAACGGCAGCAGGATTGCGAAAACATAAAGCAATAAACATGAACAGCGCAAATAAATAGACCTAAATCTACTAACCACATCCTAGGCTACCTAACAACCTAAAATCCACTACAACATGCATATCTAACTAGCCTAGACAGGAACATAAATAGAAAATATGAACTAACTACGGATAGATAAAAGGGTGACGTTTTGCGGAACCTGGAAGGCCGTAGAATGAGATTGGGCAGAAAGGTGGCTGGCGGTGGTGGTGATGGCGTTTGGCGCGGTGGCTGGCGGTGGTGGGGACTGCGGTGCGGTTGTTCGGGGCAGGGGAAAAAAGGGGTAATGGGAAATGGGGGGTAGGGGAAGGGGTGGTGGTGCTGGTGGATGGGGGGGCGCGAGAATAGGGTTTCGCGTGGCTGGTGCGAAATGGGGGGTGACGCGATCGTGTGGGTCGCGCGATCGCATGGAAGGGATAAAAGGGGGTAGGACGCGATCCCCTGGGGCATGCGATCGCGTCGCTGGAATTTGTGCTAAACGCACGAATCCAGCGTCGTTCCAGCCCAACTCTCTGTCTCCTTTTTGGGATTTGTGTAATCCATGCGACGCGATCGCGTCGCTCATGCGGTCGCGTGGGATTGATTGTGTGCAAGTGACGCGATTGCATGGGGCATGCGATCGCGTGGGCCATTTTGTGCTAGACGCACAATGGCCGCACGATTCCAGCCCAACTTTCTAGACGTTGGATCCTTACGCCGATTTCCAGCTCACGCGGCCGCGTGGAGGACGCGGTCGCGTGGGAAGTGTATTTCGCCATTGACGCGATCACATGGATGATGCGGTCGCGTCGCGCACCTTCTTTTTTTTATGCAGAATGCGGAATGCAATATGCAGAATGCAGTGCTTAATGTGAATGCTATGCATGATTCCAGGTTCAATAAAATAAAATAAAATTCAAAAACAAACAAAACTAAATAAAATTAAAATTGCAAAAGGAACGATCATACCATGGTGGGTTGTCTCCCACCTAGCATTTTTAGTTAAAGTCCTTAAGTTGAACATTAGATGAGCTTCTTGTTATGGTGGCTTGTGTTTAAATTCATCCAGAAATCTCCACCAATGTTTGGAATGCCAGCAGCCTCCGGGGTCCCAAACTAGGCATGTGAAGCTTCTGAGCAGCTTCAAACAGATTTTCAGGCTCCCTGGGTGATGAATATCAGAATATTTTCCAGGATCCCAAACTTTGGTTCTAAATCCGCCTTCGTTTTGATCTATATTTTTCCATCCGGGGGGTTTAGAAAGTAGATTCTCACCATAGTGACCAAACATTTTCCGAGATCCATTCAATTGAGCATGATACCAATCCGTGCACTTCGATTTGAAGCGTGGAAAGAATGTCATAAAAATAATCGCGTTGTAGATATAGTCTTTAAACCAACAAAAATCCCTTCGTACAAACGTTTTTGGTTGTCACAAGTAACAAACCCCTTAAAATTGATAACCGAGTATTTAACCTCGGGTCATCTTCTCAAGGAACTGCAGGGAAGTATGTTCTTATTATTTGTTATGAGTCTTGTAAATTTGGGGTTTCGAGAAGGTATGAGAAATTGGAGGTCCTATCCTAGCTATCCTTATCAATGATGATGATGGTTGAATCTTAATTCCACTTTGTTAACCTTTACTAAGATAAAGGAAGGTCAAGGGATTAATTGGCTTGATCTTCGAATCCTATTTATTTTCTAAGAAAAGATTGGGATTATGGAAGTTGAATTCAATTAACAAAGATAACAATTATCAATCATGTTTGAGTTTGATAACTCCTGAGTTACTGATTTCTTAACTAAGACCAAAAGGAGAAAAATAAATCTACTTGGAATAAAGATGTCTTCAGAGTAAAAGCAACAATAGCATAAATAAAAGAAATCAATATTAAACTGAAATACCTCAATTAACATTAATAAAAGAGTAATCTGTAACATGAAAGAATTCATAAA
>NC_029790.2:92271409-92275609 GCF_000816755.2 Arachis ipaensis
TGGATGCATTCCCTCACTTCATAACCTCTGGTCTATGCCTTCTGGACTTGGATTTGGGCCAAAAAGAGCTTCAGAATTCGCTATGAGCGTTTTCTGTAATTTCTGGTGCGTGGCCTCTGTCACACGTCCGCGTGGGTCACGCGGTCGCGTCATTCGGAGCTTTTCTTGTCACGCGGTCGCGTCGGTCATGCGGCCGCGTCATATGTTTTCTGCTTTAGGCGCGCGGTCGCGTCAGTCATGCGACCGCGTCGCTGTTGATTTGCGCTTGGCAAGCGTCCGCGTCGCCCATGCGATCGCGTGGATGCCAGTTTCTTCAGAAACTCCGTTTTGCGCTTTCCTTCCATTTTTGTATGTTTCTTTTTCCATCCTTTAAGTCATTTCTGCCTTAGAAGATCTGAAACTACTCAACACACTAATCACGGCATCGAATGGAAATAAAGGTAATTAAAATAATTAATTTAAAAGCATAGGAAACATGTTTTTCACATACATCATATAATAAGGAAGGGAAAGTAAAACCATACAATTAATATGAATAAGTGGGTAAAGGGTTGAATAAATCACTCAAACTAAGCACAAAATATATCATAAAATATGGGTTTATCAAGATCCCAGCTAGGTGGTGCTATAATAGGTGCAGAGGAGAGCCTACTTTTTAACTCATCAAAGGCTGGCATGCATTCTTTATCAAAGATAAAAGGTACATTAGAGACAAGCAAGTTACTTAAAGGTTTGGCCATCTTTGAAAAATCTCTAATGAACCTTCTATAAAACCCAGCATGTCCCAAGAAACTTCTAATTGCTTTGATATTGCAAGGTGGGGGTAATTTCTCAATCACTTCCACCTTGGCCTTGTCTACCTCTATGCCTTTCTTAGAGATTTTGTGGCCAATGACCACCCCTTCGGTGACCATAAAATGACACTTTTCCCAGTTCAAAACTAGGTTGGTCTCTTGGCATCTCTTTAGCACCAAGGCAAGATGGTGTAAGCACTTGGAAAATAAATCACCAAACACAGAAAAATCATCCATAAACACTTCAATAAACCTTTCAATCATGTCTGAGAATATAGATAGCATGCACCTTTGTAATATGGCAGGTGCATTGCACAATCCAAAGGGCATTCTTCTATATGCAAAGACACCATAAGGACAAGTAAAGGAAGTCTTCTCTTGGTCTTTAGGGTCTACTACAATCTGATTATAGCCTGAGTATCCATCCAAGAAACAGTAATATTCATGTCCGGCTAGCTTCTTCAACATTTGATCCATGAAGGGTAGAGGAAAATGATCCTTCCTTGTGGCTTCATTGAGCTTCCTATAATCTATGCACATGTGCCATTGGTGCATTAAATTGTGATCGTTCATTCCTTGGTAACGGCGCTAAAAACTTAATACGCACGTTCATAATTTTAGTTCTTTTTCACAATTTCGATACAACTAACCAGCAAGTGCACTGGGTCGTCCAAGTAATAAACCTTACCCACGTAAGGGTCGATCCCACGGAGATTGTCGGCTTGAAGCAAGCTATGGTCACCTTGTAAATCTCAGTCAGGCAGATTCAAATGGTTATGGTGAATTGATAATAAAAACATAAATAAAATATAAACTGGGATAGAGATACTTATGTAATTCATTGGTGAGAATTTCAGATAAGTGTATAGAGATGCTTTCGTTCCTCTGAACCTCTGCTTTCCTGCTGTCTTCATCCAATCATTCCTACTCCCTTCCATGGCAAGCTTTATGTAGGGCATCACCGTTGTTAATGGCTACATCCCATCCTCTCTGTGAAAATGGTCCAATGCGCTATCACTGCATGGCTAATCATCTGTCGGTTCTCGATCATACTGGAATAGAATTTACTGTCCTTTTGCGTCTGTCACTATGCCCAGCACTCGCAAGTTTGAAGCTCGTCACAGCCATCCCTTCCCAGATCCTACTCGGAATACCACAGACAAGGTTTAGACTTTCCGGATCTCAAGAATGGCCGTCCATGGGTTCTAACTTATACCACGAAGATTCTAATATCTCGGACTCGGTCCTCTGTATTAGATATCCAAGAGATACTCATTCTAGCTTGTTTGCATGTAGAACGGAAGTGTTTGTCAGGCACGCGTTCATAGGTGAGAATGATGATGAGCGTCACATAATTATCACATTCATCATGTTCTTGGGTGCGAATGGATATCTTAGAGAAGGAATAAGCTTGAATTGAATAGAAAAACAGTAGTACTTTGTATTAATTCATGAGGAACAGTAGAGCTCCACACCTTAATCTATGGAGTGTAGAAACTCTACCGTTGAAAATACATAAGTGATAAGGTCCAGGTATGGCCGAATGGCCAGCCCCCAAAATGTGATCAAAGGATCAAAAGATAATCCAAAGATTGTAAATACAATAGTAAAAAGTCCTATTTATACTAAACTAGTTACTAGGGTTTACAGAATGAGTAATTGATGCAGAAATCTACTTCTGGGGCCCACTTGGTGTGTGCTTGGGCTGAGCATTGAGCTTTACACGTGTAGAGGCTTCTCTTGGAGTTGAACGCCAGTTTGTAACCTGTTTCTGGCGTTTAACTCCACTTTGCAACCTGTTTCTGGCGTTTAACTCCAGAATGCAGCATGGAACTGGCGTTGAATGCCAGTTTGCATCATCTAAACTCGGGCAAAGATGAGAAAACTTTTGTGTGGTCTAGAAATTTGGGGATAAATCCTTGTTGCAAGTATAGCTTCTAAACCAACAAAAGTCCTTTCATACAAACGTGTTGGGTGTCACAAGTAACAAACCCCTTTAAAAATTGTTAACCGAGTATTCAAACCTCGGGTTGTCTTCTCAAGGAACTGCGAGGAAGTATGTTCTTATTATTGGCTATAAAGGTTGTAATAGGGGTTTAGAAGATGAGAAGCAAGTAATTTAAATGACAAGTAAAGTAAATGGCAATTAAAATAAATAAATACTGTAAAGCAGATTTTTGGTAAGGTAAGAGAAGTTTGAGGTCCAACGTAGTTATCTCTCTCAACTATAATGAAAGTTGAATCTAAACTCCACTTGGTCAACCTTTACTAGGGCAAAGGAAAGTCAGGGGACTAATTAAATTGACCTTTGAATCCTATTTATTTCCTAAGAAAAGGTTGGGATTACTTAAGTTCAGCTCAATTAGCAAGATAACGATTATCAGTTATGTTGAGTTTAATAACTGTCGAGTTACTGATTTCTTAACCAGGACCAAAAAGGGAAAAAGTAAAATTGCTGGAATAATAAAAATATCCTTAGATGGGAAGCAATGGTAGCTTAAATCAAAGAGAATAATCATAAACTGAAAATACCTCAATTATTATTAATTCAAATAACAGTCTGTAACATGGAAGAATTCATAGATTCAATTATAAAGGTAAATAGCCAACTCAGATACTGAAATAGATAAATAAAGTGAAAGGGAAGTTTAAAACAAAGAAATATAAAACCTGGATTGAGAGTCACTCTTAAAGCAAGAAGAAATCCTAAATCCTAATCCTAAAAGAGAGAGAGAGGAGAAGATCTCCCTCTCAACTAAATCTAAATCATTGAAAAATAAAATATGCGAGCTCTCTTTGAATGGATGCATTCCCACACCTTATAACCTCTGGTCTATGCTGTCTGTACTTGGATCTGGGCCAAAAAGGGCTTCAGAAATCGCTATGAGCGTTTTCTGCAAATTCTGATACGTGGCCTCTATCACGCGTCCGCGTGGGTCACGTGGTCGCGTCATTCAGAGATTTTCCTTGCCACGCGGTCGCGTCAGTCATGCGATCGCGTCATGTGCGTTCTGCTTAAGGCGTGCGGTCGCGTCAGTCATGCGGTCGCGTCGCTGCTGATTCGTGCTTGGCACGCGATCGCTTCGTCCATGCGGTCGCGTGGATACCAGTTTCTTTAAAGCTCCGTTTTGCCTTCTCCTTCCTATTTTGTATGTTTCCTTTTCCATCCTTTAAGTCATTCTGCCTTAGAAAATCTGAAACTACTCAACACACTAATCACGGCATCGAATGGAAATAAAGGTAATTAAAATAATTAATTTTAAAGCTTAGGAAACATATTTTTCACATACATCACGTAATAAGAAAGGGAAAGTAAAACCATGCAATTAATGTGAATAAGTAGGTGAAGGATTGTATAAATCACTCAAATTAAGCACAAAAGAACTCATGAAATATGGGTTTATCA
>NC_029790.2:92275634-92298119 GCF_000816755.2 Arachis ipaensis
GTTAGGGACAGCTTGGTTTAGCCGCTTAGGCCAGGATTTTATTCCTTTAGGCCCTCCTATCCACTGATGCTCAAAGCCTTGGATCCTTTTTATTTAACCTTGCCTTTTGGTTTTAAGGGCTATTGGCTTTTTGCTCTTGCCTTTTGGTTTAAAAAGCTTTTGGCTTTTTCTGCTTTCTTTTTCTTTTTCTTTCTTTTTTTTCGCTATTTTTTTTCTTTTTTTTTCGCAAGCTTTCTGTATTCACTGCTTTTTCTTGCTTCAAGAATCAATTTTATGATTTTTTAGATTATCAAATAACATTTCTCCTTTTTCCTTATTCTTCAAGAGCCAACATATTTAACATTCATAAACAACAATTTCAAAAGACATGTGCAGTGTTCAAGCATTCATTCAGAAAACAAAAAGTATTGTCACCACATCAAAATAATTAAACTAGTTTCAAGGATGAATTTGAAACTATGTACTTCTTGTTCTTTTGTTTTTAGAACAGTTTTCATTTAAGAGAGGTGATGGATTCATATTCATAACTTTAAGGCATAGACACTTAGACACTAATGATCATATAGTAAAGATACAAACATAATTAAACATGAAGCATGGAAACCGAAAATAGAAAATAAATAGACAAGGAGCTTAAGGAATGAGTCCACCTTAGTGAGGGTGGCGTCTTCCTCTTCTTGAAGAACCAATATTGCTTTTGAGCTCCTCTATGTCTCTTCCTTGTCTTTCTTGCTCCTCCCTCATAGCTCTTTGATCTTCTCTAATTTCATGGAGGATGATGGAGTGCTCTTGGTGCTCCACCCTTAGTTGTCCCATATTGGAACTTAATTCTCCTAGGGAGGTGTTGATTTGCTCCCAATAGTTTTGTGGAAGAAAGTGCATCCCCTGAGGCATCTCAGGGATTTCATGGTGAGGAATTTCCTCATACTCTTGTTGAGGTCCATGATCTCTTGTTTGCTCTATCCTTTTCTTAGTGATGGGCTTATCCTCTTCAATGAGGATGTCTCCCTCTATGTCAATTCCAGCCGAATTGCAGAGGTGGTATATGAGGTGAGGACAGGCTAACCTTGTCCAAGTGGAGGACTTGTCAGCCACCTTGTAAAGTTCTTGAGGTATAATCTCATGAACTTCCACCTCCTCTCCAATCATGATACTATGGATCATGATGGCCCGATCTATAGTAACTTCAGACCAGTTACTAGTAGGAATGATATAGCATTGAATGAACTCTAGCCATCCCCTAGCCACTGGTTTGAGGTCATGCCTTCTTAGTTGAACCGGCTTGCCTCTTGAGTCAATTTTCCATTGAGCTCCTTCCTCACATATGTCTATGAGGACTTGGTCCAACCTTTGATCAAAGTTGACCCTTCTTGTGTAGGGGCGTGCGTTCTCTTCCATCATTGGCAAGTTGAACACCAGCCTTATATTTTTTGGACTGAAATCTAAGTATTTCCCCCGAACCATAGTAAGCCAATGCTTTGGATTTGGGTTCACACTTTGATCATGGTTCCTAGTGATCCATGCATTTGCATAGAACTCTTGAACCATTAGGATCCCGACTTGTTGAATGGAGTTGGTGAGAACTTCCCAACCTCTTCTTTGGATCTCAAGTCGGATCTCCGGATACTCATTCTTTTTGAGCTTGAAAGGAACCTCAGGGATCACTTTCTTCTTGGGCACAACTTTATAGAAGTGGTCTTGATGGACCTTTGAGATGAATCTTTCCATCTCCCATGGCTCAGAAGTGGAAGCAATTGCCTTCTCTTTCCTCTTTCTTGAGGTTTCTCTGGCCTTAGGTGCCATTGATGGTTATGGAAAACAAAAAGCAATGCTTTTTAACACACCAAACTTAAAATGTTTGCTCGTCCCCGAGCAAAAGAAGAAAGAAAGAAGAAGGAGAAGAAGAGAAATGGAGGAGAGGGAGAGAGAGGTTGTTTCGGCCAAGGGGGAGAAGAGAGGTTTGTGTTGTATGAAAATGAAGAAAGAATGAGGGGTTTATATAGGAGTGGGGGGAGGGTTAAGGTTCGGCCATTAGGGTTGGGTTTGGGAGGGAAAATAGTTTGAATTTTGAAGGTAGGTGGGGTTTTTGGGAAAGAGAGGATGGATGTGAGTGGTGAAGAGGTGATGGAGAAGAGTGATTGAGTTGATTGGTGAAGGGTATTTGGGGAAGAGAGTTATGAAAAGGTGTGAAGAGGAGAGAAGAAAAAGTGGGGATCCTGTGGGGTCCACAGATCCTGAGGGGATCCTGTGGGGTCCACAGATTAAGTGGGGCCAAGGACTGAACATCCCTGCCCCAATTAGGCGTGTAAAAACGCCCTTGCTGTGCAATCCTGGCGTTTAACGCCAGACTGCTGCCTGTTTCTGGCGTTTAATGCCAGGTAGATGCTTGGTTCTGGCGTTAAACGCCAGCTTGGTGCTTGTTTCTGGCGTTAAATGCCATCTTGGTGCCTGTTTCTAGCGTTAAACGCCAGACAGATGCTTGGTTTTGGCGTTTAAACGCCAGACTGCTCTCCTCCAGGGTGTGCTATTTTTAATGCTATTTTTCATTTTATTTTTTATTTTTTTAGTAGTTTTTGTGACTCCACATGATCATCAACCTAAAGAAAACATAAAATAACAATAGAAAATAAATAAATATAATTAGATAACATTGGGTTGCCTCCCAACAAGCGCTTCTTTAATGTCAATAGCTTGACAGTGAGCTCTCATGGAGCCTCACAGATAATCAGAGCAAGGTTGGAACCTCCCAACATCAAACTTAGAGTTTGAATGTGGGGGTTCAACACCAAACTTAGAGTTTGGTTGTGGCCTCCCAACACCAAACTTAGAGTTTGAATATGGGGGCTTTGATTGACTCTGCAGTGAGAGAAGCTTTTCATGCTTCCTCTCCATGGTTACAGAAGGAGATCCTTGAGTTTTAAATACAAGGTTGTCCTCATTCAGTTGAAGGACCAATTCTCCTCTGTCCACATCAATCACAGCTCTTGCTGTGGCTAGGAAGGGTCTTCCAAGGATGATGGATTCATCTTCATCCTTCCCAGTGTCTAGGATTATGAAATCAGCAGGGATGTAAAGGCTTTTAACCTTTACTAGCACGTCCTCTACTTGTCCATAAGCCTATTTTCTTGAGTTGTCTGCCATCTCTAATGAGATTCTGGCAGCTTGCACCTCAAAGATTCCCAGTTTCTCCATTACAGAGAGTGGCATGAGGTTTATCCCTGACCCAAGGTCACATAGAGCCTTCTCAAAGGCCATGGTGCCTATGTTACAAGGTATTAAGAACTTTCCAGGATCCTGTTTCTTCTGAGGCAATGTCAGTTGATCCAGATCACTCAGTTCATTGATGAGAAAGGGAGGTTCATCTTCCCAAGTCTCATTACCAAATAATTTGGCATTCAACTTTATGATTGCACCAAGGTACTTGGCAACTTGCTCTTCAGTGACATCTCCATTCTCTTCAGAAGAAGAATACTCATCAGAGCTCATGAATGGCATAAGGAGGTTCAATGGAATCTCTATGGTCTCTAGATGAGCCTCAGATTCCTTTGGTTCCTCAAAGGGAAACTCTTTGTTGATCATTGGACGTCCCAGGAGGTCTTCCTCACTGGGATTCATGTCTTCTCCCTCCCTTGTAGGTTCGGCCATGATGGTTAAATCAATGGCCTTGCACTCTGTTTTTGGATTCTCTTCTGTATTGCTTAGGAGAGTGCTAGGAGGAGTTTCAGTGACTCTTTTACTTAGCTGGCCCACTTGTGCCTCCAAATTTCTAATGGAGGACCTTGTTTCATTCATGAAACTTAAAATGGCCTTAGATAGATCAGAGACTATATTTGCTAAGCTAGATGGATTCTGCTCAGAATTTTCTGTCTGTTGCTGAGTGGATGATGGAAAAGGCTTGCTATTGTTGAACTTGTTTCTTCCACCATTATTAAAGCCTTGTTGAGGCTTTTGTTGATCCTTCCATGAGAAATTTGGATGATTCCTCCATGAGGGATTATAGGTGTTTTCATAGGGTTCACCCATGTAATTCACCTCTGCTATTGCAGGGTTCTCAGGATCATAAGCTTCTTCTTCAGAAGATGCCTCTTTAGTACTGTTGGATGATTCCTTTAATCGATTCAGACTCTGAGAGATCATATTGACTTACTGAGTCAATATTTTATTCTGAGCCAATATGGCATTCAGAGTATCAATTTCAAGAACTCCATTCCTCATAGGCGTCCCATTATTCACAGGATTCCTTTCAGAAGTGTACATGAACTGGTTATTTGCAACCATGTCAATGAGTTCTTGAGCTTCTGCAGGCGTTTTCTTTAGGTGAATGGATCCACCTGCAGAATGGTCCAGTGACATCTTTGATAGCTCAGACGGACCATCATAGAATATATCCAGGATGGTCCATTCTGAAAGCATGTCAAAAGGACACTTTTTGGTCAGTTCCTTGTATCTCTCCCAAGCTTCATAGAGGGATTCACCTTCTTTCTGTTTGAAGGTTTGAACATCCACTCTAAGATTACTAAGCTTTTGAGAAGGAAAGAACTTGGCTAAGAAAGTCATGACCAGCTTATCCCAAGAGTTCAGGCTATCCTTAGGTTAAGAGTCCAACCATATTCTAGCTCTGTCTCTTACAGCAAATGGGAAAAGCATAAGCCTGTAGACCTCGGGATCAACCCCATTGGTCTTAACAGTATCACAGATCTGTAAGAACTCAGTTAAGAATTGAAAAGGATCTTCAGATGGAAGTCCATGAAACTTGCAGTTCTGTTGCATCAGAGAAACTAATTGAGGTTTAAGCTCAAAATTGTTTGCTCCAATGGTAGGGATTGAGATGCTTCTTCCATGTAAATTGGAATTTGGTGCAGTAAAGTCACCAAGCATCTTCCTTGCATTGTTATTATTTTCGGCCATGTCTCCTTCCTTTTCGAAAATTTCTGTCAGATTTTCTCTAGAGAGTTGAGCTTTAGCTTCCCTTAGCTTCTTCTTCAAAGTCCTTTCAGGTTCAGGATCGGCTTCAACAAGAATGTTCTTATCCTTATTCCTGCTCATATGAAAAAGAAGAGAACACAAAAGAAAATATGGAATCCTCTATGTCACAGTATAGGGATTTCTTATGCAAGTATAAGAAGTGAAGAATGTAAGAAGGAGAAGAGGAAAAATTCGAACACAGAGAGGGGGATGGGGTTCGAATTTTTGGGTGGAGGAGAAGTGTTAGTAGATGAATAAATAAATAAAAGGAGGTGAGGAAGAGAAGAATTCGAAAAAAAATAAAATAAAATAAAAATGTTTTAAAATTAAAGTTAAAATTCGAAAATTAAAATTGAAATCAAATTAAATTAAAATTAAAACAATTAGTTAATTAAAAAGGAAATTTGAGAAAGAGGGAAGGGATTTTCGAAAATTAGAGAGAGGGAATTAGTTAGGTAGTTTTGAAAAAGATAAGAATCAATCAAAAAGTTAAGTGGTTAATTGAAAAAGATTTGAAAATCAAATTTGAAAAGATAAGAAGTTAGAAAAGATTTTGAAATTGATTTTGAAAAAGATGTGATTGAAATTTATTTTGAAAAAGATTTGAAAAAGAAATTTAAAAAGATTTGATTTTGAAAATTGAAGTTGATTACTTGACTAACAAGAAACTAAAAGATATGATTTTAAAATTTAAAGATTGAAGCTTTCTTAATAGGCAAGTAACAACTTAATATTTTTGAATCAATCACATTAATTGTTAGTATTAAATTCGAAAATATGAAATAGAAATAAGAAAAAGATTTTTGAAAATCAATTTGAAATTTTCGAAAATTATGAAAGAAAAATGAAAAAGATTTTTTTTTTTTTTTTGAAAAAGATAGAGTTTTTAAAATGAAAATTTGATTTGACTCATAAGAAACAACTAATTTTGAAAAATTTTTGAAAAAGTCAACCCAAATTTTCGAAATTTTATGATAGAATAAGGGAAAGATATTTTTTTGATTTTTTTGAAATTTTTATGATGAAAGAGAAAAAATGAAAAGATATCTTTTTGATGTTTTTCTCTCTTTTTTTTTCATTAAACAGCAAGAATGAAACAAAACATGAAGAATTAAGATCAAAACCAAAAATGCATGCAAAAACACTATGAATGTCAAGATGAACACCAAGAACACTTTGAATGTCAAGATGAACACCAAGAACTTATTTTTGAAAAATTTTCAAGAAAAGAAAACATGCAAGACACCAAACTTAAAAATTTTTATTCTTTAGGCATTAATGTTTCAAGAATGCATATGAAAAATAAGAAAAGACACAAAACAAGAAAATATGAAGATCAAACAAGAAGACTTGCCAAGAACAACTTGAAGATCATGAAGAATGCAATGCATGAAATTTTTGAAAATAAAATTTTTTTAGAAAATTAAAAAGATGCAATTGACATCAAACTTAAAACTTGACTCTAGACTCAAACAAGAAACACAAAAATATTTTTTGATTTTATGATTTTGTAAAATTTTTTCTTTTTGGTTTTTTTTTCGAAAATTATTTTGGAAAAAATGAAAAAGAAGAAATATATATATATATATTTGAAAAGTTTTCAAAAATAAAAAGATTAAAAACAAAGACTTAAAATTAAAATAAAATTACCTAATCTGAGCAACAAGATGAACCGTCAGTTGTCCAAACTCGAACAATCCCCGTCAACGGCGCCAAAAACTTGGTGCACGAAATCGTGATCGTTCATTCCTTGGTAACGGCGCTAGAAACTTAATACGCACGTTCATAATTTTAGTTCTTTTTCACAATTTCGATACAACTAACCAGCAAGTGCACTGGATCGTCCAAGTAATAAACCTTACGTGAGTAAGGGTCGATCCCACGGAGATTGTCAGCTTGAAGCAAGCTATGGTCACCTTGTAAATCTCAGTCAAGCGGATTCAAATGGTTATGGTGAATTGATAATAAAAACATAAATAAAATATAAACTGGGATAGAGATACTTATGTAATTCATTGGTGAGAATTTCATATAAGCGTATAGAGATGCTTTCGTTCCTCTAAACCTCTGCTTTTCTGCTGTCTTCATCCAATCATTCCTACTCCCTTCCATGGCAAGCTTTATGTAGGGCATCACCGTTGTCAATGGCTACATCCCATCCTCTCTGTGAAAATGGTCTAATGCGCTGTCACTGCGGGCTAATCATCTGTCAGTTCTCAATCATACTGGAATAGGATTTATTGTCCTTTTGCGTCTGTCACTACGCCCAGCACTCGCGAGTTTGAAGCTCGTCACAGCCATCCCTTCCCAGATCCTACTCAGAATACCGCAGACAAGGTTTAGACTTTCCGGATCTCAAGAATGGCTGTCCATGGGTTCTAACTTATACCACGAAGATTCAAATATCTCGGACTCGGTCCTCTGTATTAGATATCCAAGAGATACTCATTCTAGCTTGTTTGCATGTAGAACGGAAGTGTTTGTCAGGCACGCGTTCATAGGTGAGAATGATGATGAGCGTCACATAATCATCACATTCATCATGTTCTTGGGTGCAAATGGATATCTTAGAGAAGGAATAAGCTTGAATTGAATAGAAAAACAGTAGTACTTTGTATTAATTCATGAGGAACAGCAGAGCTCCACACCTTAATCTATGGAGTGTAGAAACTCTACCGTTGAAAATACATAAGTGATAAGGTCCAGGCATGGCCGAATGGCCAGCCCCCACAATGTGATCAAAGGATCAAAAGATAATCCAAAGATTGTAAATACAATAGTAAAAAGTCTTATTTATACTAAACTAGTTACTAGGGTTTACAGAATGAGTAATTGATGCAGAAATCCACTTCTGGGGCCCACTTGGTGTGTGCTTGGGCTGAGCATTGAGCTTTACACGTGTAGAGGCTTCTCTTGGAGTTGAACTCCAGTTTGTAACCTGTTTCTGGCGTTTAACTCCACTTTGCAACCTGTTTCTGGCGTTTAACTCCAGAATGCAGCATGAAACTGGCGTTGAATGCCAGTTTGCGTCATCTAAACTCGGGCAAAGTATGGACTATTATATATTTCTGGAAAGCCCTGGATGTCTACTTTCTAACGCAATTGAGAGCGCGCCATTTGGATTTCTGTAGCTCCAGAAAAGCCACTTTGAGTGCAGGGAGGTCAGAATCCAACAGCATCTGCAGTCCTTCTTCAACCTCTGAATCTGATTTTTGCTCAAGTCCCTCAATTTCAGCCAGAAAATACCTGAAATCACAGAAAAACACACAAACTCATAATAAAGTCCAGAAATGTGATTTTTATTTAAAAACTAATAAAAATATACTAAAAACTAACTAAATTATACTAAAAACTATGTAAAAACAATGCCAAAAAGTGTATAAATTATTCGCTCATCAGCCATCCAGTCACTGTTCTTGTTGGTATCAATTCATTTCTTTCATTTGGCACAACAGTGATTCCTTCCTTCTTGGAGACTACTTGCACTGGGCTTACCCAAAGACTATCTGAGATTGGGTAGATCACCCCTGCTTGCCACAACTTCAGCATTTCTTTTTGAACCACTTCATTCATTGTTAGATTTAATCTTCTCTGTGGTTGTCTTGAGGGCTTAGCACCTTCCTCAAGAAGGATTTTATGCATGCACATTGAAGGGTTAATCCCCTTTAAATCTGAAAGTGTCCATCCTATGGCATCCTTGTGTTGTCTCAGTACATTGATGAGCTCCTCTCCTTGCTCCTCACTCAAGCTTGAATTAATGATGACTGGGTATGTGTTGTTGTCACCCAAGTAGGCATACTTCAAGCTTGGAGGCAGGGTCTTCAACTTCAACTTTGGTGCTTCCATTTCCTTCTTGCTTGTCTTGTCTAGCATGATTGAGCCTTCTATGATTTCTTGTGGTAGTTCACCACCTGATGCTTGTTGATCTTGCTCCTTACTTCTTCACATTGTTCCTCTTCTAGGACTCCTTGAACTAGCTTCTCCATTGTGTCCACCATCATGCATTCACCAATAGACTCTTTTGGGTAGCTCATTGCTTTGAAAATATTGAATACCATCTTCTCATCATGTAGCCTTAGGACTAACTCTCCTTTTTGTACATCAATTATGGCCCCAGCAGTAGCTAGGAATGGTCTTCCTAGTATGATTGATGCATTGGACTCTTCTTCCATATCAAGCACAACAAAGTCTGCTGGGAATATGAATTCACCTTTCACCAACAAGTCCTCCACCACCCATGAGGAAACTTGAATGTTCTATCAGCTAATTGAAGTGCCATTCTTATTGGTTTAGCCTCTTCAATTTTCATTCTTTTCATCATGGCCAAGGACATAAGATTGATGCTAGCTCCTAGGACACACAATGCCTTTTCAATGCTTATATCCCCTATGATGCAAGGGATTTGGAAGCTTCCTGGATCTTTCATCTTTTGGGGAAGCTTCTTTTGTATGATGGCGCTACATTCCTCTATGAGCACTACAGTTTCCTTTTCTCCCCAGTTTTTTTTCCTTGTCATGAGCTCCTTTAGAAACTTGGCATAGAGTGGCATTTGCTCTAGTTCCTCAGCAAAAGGTATGTTAATTTGAAGTTTTTTAAAGATCTCCAAGAACTTAGAAAACTGGTTGTCCCTTCCATCTTTTCTCAGTCTTTGTAGGTAGGGTGCTTTTGGTACATAGGGCTTCAAGACTTGCTTTGGTGGGGCTGGATCAAGTGTCTCTTCTTTCTTCTTGGTTTCTGAGTCATCTGCAGCTTCTTCTTTTTGCAAGTTATGGTTTGAGGAAATCTCCTCAACTACCTTCTCACTTCTTAGTGTAATGGCCTTGCATTCTCCTCTTGGGTTGGCCATGGTATCACTTGAAAATGTATGTATGGGCATTGGTATCTATTTGGACAAGCTCCCTAGTTGTGCTTCCAGTTTTGAAATTGTTGTCCCTTGGTTCCTTATGTTGGATCTGGCTTTCTCTTGGATTGATTCTATCTTTTTGTCAGCCTACAATTGTCTCTCTGCAATAGTGGCAATACTCTCTGCCAATTGTGACATAGCAGCCTCCAATCTTGCAAAGTTGTTGCTACTATCACATGGTTGTAGGGCTGAGGATGATACATTTTGAGAATGGTGGTTGGTTGGAGTGGTAGGTTGCATTTTGTGAGTTATGGTAGGGTCTATGGTTATTAGATTGATAGCTGGGGTTGTTGTATTGGTTGTTGTGGTATGGTTTGTGATCTTGGCTGTGGTTTTGTTGGTTTCCCACCCAAAATTTGGGTGGTTCTTCCAATCTGGATTGTATGTTTTGGCGTTGGGGTCATATGGTGGTCTGGATGAGTTGTTCATATAGTTGGCTTGCTCCCATTCATATTCAACTTCTGGGTTATCTTCTTCTTGCATAGGTGCTTGAGCATGAATAGATGAGACTTGATTCTTCTCCATTTGCTTTGTTAGGGCTGCTAGTTGAGCTGTAATCACCTTGTTTTGAGCCAGCAGAGCATCCATAGAATTGAGCTCCATTACTCCCCTTCTTGGGTTTCTATCAGAGGCATAGAAATACTCATTATTGGCCATAGTTTCTATTATGTCTATGGCCTTTTCAATTGTCTTCTTCTTGTTGAGTGAGCTTCCTGAAGAGTTTATCTAAAGCCTTCTTTGATTCTTGTGACGATCCTTCATAGAAAATGTGCAGTTGTACCCATTCATTGAACATGTCCAGAGGGAATTTTCTTGTCAACTCCTTGTATCTCTCCCATGCCTCATAGAGAGTTTCTCCATCTTGTTGTCTAAAGGTTTGCACCTCAACTCTCAATCTATTAACTCTTTGGGGAGGGTAGAATCTTGCCAAGAACTTGTTCACTACTTCTTCTCAAGTTGTTAAACTTTCCTTAGGAAATGATTCTAACCATTTTGATGCTTTATCCCTGAGAAGAAAAGGAAACAATAACAGCTTATAGGTATTCGGGTGGACACCATTAGTCTTCACTGTATCACAGATCCTCAAGAATGTGGTTAAATGTTGGTTGGGGTCTTCCTGTGCACTTCCTCCAAATGAGCAGTTGTTTTGAATAAGGGTGATGAGTTGAGGCTTTAACTCGAAATTGTTAAAGCCTAGAACTCTTCCACAATTTCCTGAGTTTGGGTTGATGTAAGAGCCTGGAACTCTTCTCTCCTGCCCAACATGGTTACCAGCACCTTCCTCAACATGATTATGTATTTCCTCCTCCATAGTAACGTCTAGATCTTCCTCCACTACTTCCTCTCTAACTATTCCTTTACCTCTTGCTTCCCTTCTTAGTCTAAGGAAGGTCCTCTCAGGTTCACTATCAAAAGAGGATAAAGTTTCTCCTCTTCTACCTGTCATACATTCAGTAACAAACAAGCAAAAGACAAGTGAAGGAATCACTCTTGTTAAGACTTATGGTTAGATTGATTAGTGCAATTGATCAAACAGTTAGAGGGTTAGTATGCTAAAATGGAAATATATACAGTGAATCAGCTGGAAACATCAAATGCTAAAGGAAAAGAAGAAAATAAGAAACTGAAATTAAAGGAATTAGCAAGGTAAACAAAATTGCTTAATCTAACTACCCATCAATTTAGTCATTATCAAATTCAAACCAATCCCCGGCAACGACGCCATAAAACTTGATGACCAGATTTCACTCACTATATAATGAATCTGTTCTTTGGCAAGCACACCAAATATCGTCAAGTAATAACCCACTAGGAGTGGGGTCGAATCCCACAGAGATTGGTAGATTGAGCAACTTTAATCAATGGGTGAATTAGTCAAGCTAATCAATAGAGATTGTTGAATGCAGAAATTTAAATAACAGAAATGTAAATGACTTAAAAGTAAAGGAAAGCAATAAAGTACAGAAAAGTAAATGACAAGAATGTAAAGTGTTGAAACATAAATGACTGAATAGTAAATAGAGAATGGGTAATGACAGAAATTAAAGAAAAGATATAAAGAATAGGAAAGATAAGAATAGGGGAAACTCATTGGAATTGGGAGATGTTGTTCTCTTTGGATTAGATCTAGTCATATCTTCTTCAATCATGAAATTTTTTGACCTCTTGCCAATCATGATTGATTGAATCTCAATTCTTTGGTGATTCAATCTCTCAAATCTTGATAATCAGCCAATTCCTTGGTCTAATTGCTCATGAAGAGAGATATGCTTGGTCCTTGATTATACCACACATCCTCATAGATCCAAATAGTGGGTGGATTTCATCTCACCATATCCAATCCCAAAACCCAGATCTACTCAATTGTGAGAAGGGATCTCAAGCATGGTTTCATGTTTTCTTTTCCAAGGTTCCCATGAAGCCCATTTTGCATTCAACCTCTTTCCCAAGATGATTGAACACTAGCATGAAAAACGAAATTCCTTCTAGCAAATCAAAGAGAAGATGAAGAGAAAAAGAAATTCACTATCATTAATCCATCAAGTACAATAGAGCTCCCTCTCCCAATGAGAAGGATTTTAGCTACTCATAGCTTAGAGAAAAGTACAAGAGATGGAGAAGATTAAGTGAAGTGTAAAAGTAAAACTATCAACTCCAAGACTAACTAGCCAGTCCACCCAACCCCCTTTTCAGTACTTCTAAGGGGTATTTATACTACTCCTATCACTAGAATTAAAAAGTACAAAAAAGAAAAGAAAATTACAATTCAAAAGAAAAGGAAAAACTAATGGAAATGCACCATGTGCTTGGCGTTTGAGTGGCGTGCCACGCCTAGCTCCTCAGCTTGGCTTGGCGTGCCACGCCTGGCTTCCAAGTGGCACGCCACCTTCATCCAGCTAACCTGGTGTGCTACGCCTTCGAGTCCAAGCGGCACACCCAGGGTCTTTCCTTCCCTCTTTCTCTCTGGAATCTTGAACTGGCGTGGCGCGCCCATATCTGGTGTGCCACGCCCATAGTAAACACTTCATCCTTCTTCTCTGGAAAGTAACACTGGCGTGCCATGCCTAGTAGCTGGTGTGCCACGCCCTTGATGATGCTTCATTCTTCTTCTCTAGAAAGTAACATTGGCGTGCCATGCCTAGTAGCTTGCGTGCCATGCCCTTGATGCAAGAACAAGTCCCTCTTGATCCAGTAAACTGGTGTGCCACGCCCAGCATTCAAGTGGCACGCCCATGGTCATCTAGTCTTGGCGTGCCACGCCTAAACTCCCAAGTGGCACGCCCAGTCTTCTTTTTCTTTGTGAGCTTGTGCTGGCATGCCACGCCTTCGAAGTCAAGTGGCACACCCAGTGTTGATATTTGAATCTTTAAGCTTGGCATGCCACGCCTAGAACTCAAGTGGCACACCCCAGATTTGAGCAAGGTTGGTGTACCATGCCTTCGACTCCAAGTGGCACGCCTATTTTGTTATTGAGCTTCTCCAAGCTTGGCGCGCAACGCCTAGAACCCAAGTGACATGCCCAAGACCCAAATAAGGTTGGCGTGCCACGCCTTCAACCCCAAGTGGCACGCCCAGTATTGAACCTTCAACTTTTTTCTCTGGAACAATGAACTGTCGTGCCACGCCTTTGAGCCCAAGTGGCACGCCCAGTGTTTATAATGGAATTGGCGTGCCATGCCCAGCCTGGCGTGCGACATCCCCTTGTGTGTCTTCAAAGATGCTCTCTGGAATATATAGTTGGCGTGCCACGCCTGACCCTGGCGTGCCACGCCCATAGTAAAACTCCAACGTTGCTTCTTTAGAAAATATAGTTGGCGTGCCACACTGGGCCCTGGCGTGCCACGCCCATAGTAAAGCTTCATGGACTCTTCTCTGGTCTTGACAACTAACGTGCCACGCCCGGTAATTGGCGTGCCACGCCCATATAAATTCTTCCTCTTTGCTTCTCTGGGATTGTCAACTGGCGTGCCACACCCCTTTGCTGGTGTGCCACGCCCATTGAATTTGCTAGCGTTTGTACCAAGTGGCATGCCCAGCACACACGCGTAGCACACTTTTCTTGTTTCCTTCTTCTTTTGTTGATCTTTTCACCTGGAATCCAAACAAAACTCATCTCAAAGCAATGTACCATAATATTCATCATTTAGCTCATGAAATTGCATTGATTGAATGAGATTACAATATTTTTATGGTCCTTTTAGATAGGGGAAAGAGGTAGATGATGCAAGTGATCAATAACTCTGCCAAGACAGCAGACATTGGGGTGGGCAATACATGTTTTGACGCAATTGGCAATAATTTTAAAACAACTCTAAATTTATGATTTGTCAGGAAAACTTCATAATAATAATTAATCTATACAATAAAAAATTATATTGATAATTTATATGTTAAGAAAGTTATTAGGTATAGCAATCGAAAAAAGAGGCATAAGGTATGCCGTGTACGAATAGGTAGCCAATGAGAGATTTGTCTTGTAATGAACGTTGAATAGACAAAAGTAACCCTCAAAGCAAGTGAAATGTCATAATTGTCCTGCTTAGAATGGCAAATAAGCCGTGGCTAAAATAGAATGGCAAAAGAGGGCTTCGGCTTGGAGACTTGTGTTGGGTAATGGGCATTAACACTCCCACCCCCTCTCCTCTCTGAAACCGAAAGGAATCAACAATTGAAGCCTTAGCCACCCGGTGACCCAGCCCGGCCGCCCGCAGTCAGGTCAACCACCGTAGCCACCTCAACCCCACAGCCCCGTCGCATGTGGAAGTTCGGCGCCGTCACAGGAGCGTGAGGTCATCTCCTCTGTTCGAGCGCACTCTCACTGTGTTTACCGTGCCTCTGTCACCACCACCGTTCCCCCATCACCGTCTCCTCTGTTCGTGCTTCCCTCACCAGCGTGAGGTAGGTCTTCCGTTTTCTCCATTTTGTAATTTTTTTTAATTGTGTATTCTAGAAAGAGTATTGTGGTTTTCATTTTTGGGATTACTGGTTCTGAAATTTCTGATTTCATATTCTAGTTACTATTGGTGTCTTCGTTACAATGTTCATCACCTTTGTGATGTTATATTCTATGATATATTATGTGACTAGGAATTATTTAGATAAGCAACATTTCATGACAAGAATTAAGAATTAAGTAAGTCGTTATTATTTTTTATTTGGATAAATGAGATTAAAACCATAGATACTATTTTTAGTTAAGTTTCAGGGTTTAATCAATGTGACACTCAAATATACATAATGACTTCAGGATTTGGGTCTCAAAGACATCAAATTAGCTTCCGTAGCTCTTTTCCCACAGTGAAATTGTGATTCAGCCATGTCAAGGATACAAACAGTATTGGTTAACGACGATCAAAGAACCACAGTAGCCAGGCTCTCTGATCTCAATCATGCTCTCGAATGAAGGGATGCTTCTGCACTTTCCGTTATATTTCCTAACGATTTAACATGGATGATCTTGAGGCTTAGAAATCCTAGAATTTTTAGATAAAATAGAATTTTGATTCAGTCAAATAATGGTAAATAACTTTATTGGATTAAATTATATTAATGTAATAATTGCATGATAAAGAATGCTAGAAAGATAAATAAATAATACTTTAAGAGTATAGAAATATTAAATTCTCATGTTAATTTACTTTTTTTGATAAACGATAACAAATATCTTGAATTAATTAAATTTTTACAAAAAATTACATACCTACAAATTACCTAATTTTTTCAAAAATCTTTTGAACATACAAAAATTCAATGAGAGGTTGACTATTGAGAATTGAATATGATATTTTTAAATTCGTATTTTCAATAAAAATAAGTACTTAGTTCAATCCATCCTAAACAATTATATACTCGCTATAACTTATGAATCTAAATAATTCTAAAATTTATGGAATATTATTTTTAGATGCAAAAAAATTAAAATATGTTTATTCTATTTCAAAAATCAATATTCATATTTAACTTAGAATTTCAACAAATATGGCAAAAAGTATTAAATTTTTTACTTAAAACAAGTAAAATATCTACAAAAAAAATTCTCCTAAAACAAATTTTCTCACCTTTGTTTTTTAACAGTTATTTTTTTTACGAGCTCGAGCAAGTTTGCGCACCGTATCGGCAAACTTGCAGATTTTGTTAAACTTTGCCCACTTCATCAACATACATCACAGAAACTAACAAGTTCATCCTCCAGTGCAGCGAACATGCTCATATATTCGTACATTTCGGGTCGTATTGGTATATTTTTATTCAGTATTTAACTCAGATAATATGAAAATTTAACTTATCATTTAAGCAAACTTAAAAATTCTACACATGTTATTTAAATTAATAATTTCCTTTAATTTCATAAAAATAAACCTAGTCATAATTTTGTTCTCAAATGATTAATTATGTTTATTCAATTTTAAAAAAAATTAACTATTTAAAATTAGTAACTTTAGAATGAAATATTAATGTACTCATATTATTTTTAAATTAAAAATTATAATTTTTTTTACGCTATACATTAATCTGGTGACTATTAAAGAATTATAAATTAAATCTCGTTATTTTAATCTTCTTAGAGTTGAGACAACCAAATATATTTATCTAAAATTTAAATCAACCGAGTACATTAATTTAAATCAGTTAATAGAGTAGGCGAACTTCAACAAAATTTGCAACCCTCTCGACATACCTATATCAAAAAAAAAAAAGAATAAGAGTTTCGAAAAATCAAGATATAAAATTTGGTTTTAGAAAATACTAATTTTTTTTTTATTTTTTTGGAAACTTTTCCTCCGCAATTACTGTTGATACTTTAGGCTAAATAATTTAGACAACTCAGGTGTATTTCAAGTATTACCTGTATATTCTCTTTTTTCCAAGTTAATTATCATTTTCACTTCCTTCTATTACACTTGCAAACTGTGAATGAGTGTGAAGGACTCCAAAATTACATTTCTGCATCAAGTCCTAAAGGCATGGTGAGAAACACCTTTTCTCGCAAACTGGTTCCTGCAGTAATGCCTTCACCGAAACTAGGAGTAGACCCCAAATCATCATTTTAATAGTCTGACCAGCACGTGACTTGAAAGAACGACTGCAGGGACCATTCTCTACACAGTCGACATGAAATGACATATTTGGCAACATATCACGAGAATATCCTCAACTGTTGATTCTGAATTTTGCTTTCTTTGATCCATATTAATCTCATCTAATCCATCTGATTATCTTTTCTTGCATTGGCTATTTCTATGATGAGACTCATCACTCCCTCCAACGTCCATGATGGACAATATTGCTCTGTTACCAACAAATTGGAAATATTACCTATGTTCCTTATGCAATTGATTTGAAGATCACAACCATTCATACCACTTTGACCCTGATGGTCCGATCATAAATTGGTGCTAGCTAACAATGTCGGCATTGCCTCCATGGGTTAACCCAAATGCAACCATTCTTTTTTATAGCTCTAATTATCTGACTAACCGAAACTACGACAAGAAATTCGCATAGGCTTCTCCTCCCACTTACTCAACACCTTCATAGCCTCACATCCTCTCCAACTAAAAGAAAAAGAATATATTTGAATCCCAACCCGCCAATTTTTGCCCGAAATAGTGCAACCCTTACCACTTACTACTTAACCATACTATACCAACGACTTTTTCCAAAACCTTTTATCCATCGAACCCCTTCAATGGACTCTAGATTATCCCCGTACTATCACTGTGTCTTCGACGGATGGATACCTGGCATATATACCACCATTGAAGATGTCCATGTCTAGATTGAAGACTACGAGAATAGCGTTTGGTGGACTTACGATACAATAGACGAAGCGGATGAGGCATGGCAGGTATATTTTGGTAGAGGCAACCATGAGCATGGAAAGTGGCGGCTGGATAACGATCTTGCACCTGAACTCGTTGCTACGAACGACTACCGTGCTTCCCAAATGGTTGCATTGAAAGCTTTGCATAAATGTTACAACCTCGAGCGACACCAGCTGCCACCAATACAACTCCGTCGTAAGTACCCTAACCTATTGTGTTTCTCTTTCCACGTAACAACTCCCGTGCACCTACTTATCTTTACTTGCCAATCCATATTCTTTCCCTTTAGCCAACGAGGTGGTCCCTGAAAAGCCAGATCGCGAGCCTTTGTTGGCGGTAAGCATGAGGGACTGGGTGAGAAAAGCTTGTGACTCACTAGATATTCCTCCTCCAATATACAGAATCATTAGGCAGACAACACCACATGACTGAAGATGTTATCGACACCTCGCCCTCTGTCGTCCCCTCCGGAGCAACGGATGCCTTGGTGGTGTCTGGCAGATACGCATACGACATCGACACAAGCCACGAGGACGCGGCTAGGCTATGCCTTCGTGTCCTATCCGAGGTTCTTGACACATTCGTTGATGACTACAACTATGACCTCTTGGAGACGTGGAAAACAAAGTACATCAACTTGGCCCAAGAGCTTTGCTCCCTACAATCTAGGCTTAACGATGTCCCTAACACCAAGGATGCACTCTACGAACGTATATTCGACCTCGACCAACTCCGACATCATCGCGACAACGGTGCCAGTTGTAGTAACCCATGATGGACGGTCTAGGCACCAGACCTACACCCAGAGACCGCCGCTCGTGACGTTTCCAAGTGCCGATTCCAGTAAAATTATCTGCCGTTGCAAATGCCTTAGCAATCCTTTCCATATCGCATTGTACTCTTGTTAATGAACTAATGTTACTTACCTTTTCATGCAGTTAATTTACTTTTTGATCATGCATTCTACCTTAGTTGTTACATCATTAAAATAAATTCCACTACCCACACCAGAGACTTGGAATGGCTTCCCACTAACCATGCTTTCGCTTATATTTCTTCATCTCAATGAAGATAACAATGAAAGATAACTATTTATTTTAAAAACTCAATATCATGCCCAATAATTAACTACAAGAAATTACCGGAATAGCGACCGATTTAATGACCGATTTTTCTTGAAAATTGGTTGCTAAACCCTTAGCGACCGGTTTTAGTGACCGATTTTTGAACAAGGCCACCAAACCTTCACCAAAGAGTATCGGTCGCTAAATCAGTCGCTAACATAACCGGTCGCTAAATGGTGACCAACTTTTCGGCCGCTAAATCGGACGCCATGAAATCGGTCGCTAATGCCTGATTTGAAAATCTAAAATCGGTCGCTAAATTGGTCGCTAATTCCTGAACTAAATATAAATTGGTCACTAAATCGGTTGTTGTTCCTAATTTTATAATTATAAATTTTTACTAATTCCACATTTACCACTATTAAAACTTATTTTCCATAAATAATTATATTTCCACAAAATTTAAAAAGAATCAAGCATAGATTAATTTTTCAAATAAATACCAAAATATTCACAATGTCTACATAGAAATATAGAATTTAATATATTGAAAATTCTTAAATACATCAAATTTTATGATCCACATTATAGGCTAAAACATGATAAAAATAATTCATGAACAACATAACTATGCTCTATTTAATATCTACTTAGACCAAGCAACTGTATCTATCTCAGCTTGTACACTCTGGTATAATTCGAGCTTCTTTCGAAGGCACCACGTCAAAAATTGGTATGCTTTTTTACTTTCCTTCCTCATTCTCTCTGATGAATCAACAGCTACAAGAAGGAAATATTCAGAATAGATTTGATAGAGTTCGGCTGCAAATTAACAATAAATTCAGCACACAACATTCTCACACATGTTGCTCTTTCTTTTAATTTGATTTTTTTTCATATATTCAATTTTGATTTTTCTTAATAGGGCACTTTGCGATAACACTAACACTACTGAATGTATCTAATGTCTGTAAAATCAAATTTAGTTTCAATTTAAATGTCTCAAAAGTGATCCAAAATAGCTTCCTGAAAACAAATGATTGCTTTATAACTATACTGTATCAAAACTATGATTTTAATCATTAAGGAAACTATATGGTAAGAAACTGGTAACTAAAACAATGTTGCCTTCACATCTACGTAGTTTCAAATTTCACAAAAAGGTTATACATATATATTTGTAATTTAATAAATCTAATCTATGATGAAAAATCAATGACTTTAAATACTATGCATTTTACTTTCTAAAGTGCAACCAGCAGTTTAAAATTAAAGATCCAAATCCAATATTCTAATACCAAAAGGGCATAACAATTACTTTGATCATACTTTAAAGTAATAAAGCTAGAGTGCCTTCATTACTCTATGATCCCAATAAGGACAATTTTGGAAAGCATGGAGAAACCGAGTGGAAGAACCACTCTTGATCTGCAAACAGAAATGAACAAAACATGTAGATAGATATATTATATCATGTTGATGCGAGAGCATAATAATTAACCATATGATCAATTTGGAACAAGAATAATTTAATAAATTCTAACCTTTTGGAGATGAAAGGTGCAGGAATAAGAACAATAGTAGCAATAGCATAAGCATATGAAACAAACACATGGTTGTTCATGCCTTTATTGGTAGCTGCTTTGAACAAAGTGAGTAACCCCATATCATTGCACTCTATATCAATAAGCAACAAGATTGGAAGTAGATTCTTACAGAAGGACAATCTTCTTGCCATAATTATTATGTATCTCTTTATGACTTTGATTTCCTCTTATTTTTGGTCTCCGAATGAAGAGCACAGCAAAAAGTTCAGTTGATCAGTGAGAACAACCATCATATTGTCAAATATTTGAATCAACCTTCTTAAGGAAAACAAGATAACTGACCATCATGTTGTCAAATATTTCCCTTCTATTCTTAACCAACCATTTTCAGGAGGACATGCTTATAGTACAAGATGAAATATTTGGCCCTGTGATGTCACTAATGAAATTCAAGTAAGTTACACAAGTTACTGCTTTATGTTTTCTTTGTACACTATTACTATTACAATAATGGATGGAAAATTGAATTGGATATTGTAAACACAATGTCCAGATCCATTCGTACAGGCATTGTTTGAATCAACTGCTATTTCATATTTGGGAGTGACATTCCTTATGGAGGGTATAAGCAGAGTGGATTTGGAAGAGAATATAGAATGCAAGCACTCTACCAGTACCTGCAACAGAAATTTGTTGTAACTCCAATTTACAACTCTCCTTGGCTTTGAATTCAAGGTCTCTTCTATTAAATAAAATGGATCAGATGAAACTTTTTGAAGCTATGTATACCTTTCTTAACACATAAAGTTCCCACTTTATGAAACTTATTGTTCCACCTTTGGTCTCGTGGTGGCTCACTAAATGCATGTCTTCATTAATTCAACTGTTAGTACCTGAATTATATTATTTTATTACAATGTTATTCTTAGGAAAACAAACAATTTAATTAATGGAATTTTCATATGCAAATTAATGTAATCTCCAAATTTTAAAATCAAATAAGTCATAATAACATTACTCTACAGCAAGATCTCATTACACTATCAAACTTTTGTTTAACACTTTTTCCCTAAAATCACACACGTTAATGTTCCCTTCCATCATATCAGATATTAAACAACAGATCCTGATCCAGAACAAAACATAACACAAAGCACTGTTATTAAAGCACCTAAGAGAATAGTATATGATAATTAAAGGAGCAGTGTAGAATTTACCATATAACTAGTGTACTATTCTCTTTTCATTAAAATATACACAGAATGAAATGGCATGTCAGCATTGTTTATTTATTTTTTCTTCTTATAAAAAACAAGAATCAAAATTATCTTCTAACTTGGAAAGAGTTTCCTATTTACTTCAGTGAAAGTTTTTAAGAAGTCAATGTTGCTACTCTTTATTTTTGAAATGTCAATCCCTAGTTTTTGTAAAAATTTATTCCAATAATTAATCATAGTTATATAGAAACTGAATCAAATCCCAAATAAGCAGACTGATATGCAAATCTATAATTACAAGGTTATGCATTATGGTTGGCCCATCAAGAAAGATCATATATGCAAAAATGAATAAGGTAGAAATCATTTACAATTTATTATTTTGTTTAGATAAGGAAGCCAGAAATCAATAACACTATTTGCCATATTTTGAAAGCTAAAGAAAATCAACAACATCAATAAAATTCACACTTTGCTTGTCAAATTACACAGTATGAGAACAAGAAGCAAACTTACAAAATAGGAATTGGCTTAATAACTCCATAGAATGACTCAACAACCCTAGCTGATCCTCCCCGAACCTTCACCATACACAAGAATAAAGCCAACAAAACCATGAATTAAAGCTTCAATAAAATACTAAGTATAAAGTTTGCGTATTTTTGGTGTAGCGAAAGAGAAGGGTGAACCTGCATGTTGATGGATCCTTTAAGTGTAAGGCGAACTACATAGTGGGAAATTGAAGACTACGTTTTGATGATGATTTTGCCTTCCTGTGCTTCCTCAAGTCAAATTCCCAATCAATAATCGATTAAGAACATCTGAGAGAGAGAGAGAGAGAGAGAGAGAGAGAGAGAGAGAGAGAGAGAGAGAGAGAGAGAGAGAGCGGAGAGAAGGAGAGAGAGAGAGAGAGAGAGGGAGAGAGAGAGAGAGAGAGAGAGAGAGAGAGAGAGAGAAAGAGAG
>NC_029790.2:92298876-92300598 GCF_000816755.2 Arachis ipaensis
ACGGCAGAGAAAACATATCAAAAACAAGTTAATCTCCCAAAATCAACGGAAAAAGGAATCAAGACAGAGAAAGCAACGGATCAACAAGCAAATTTAATGAACCACATCGCTGAAACCCCTAACCAGAGGGAAAAAAACCAAACCTAACAGAATTGATCAAAATCGGCGATTAGGAGGTTATCTGCTTGAAGATGACGATTAGGAAGTTACCTACTTGAAGACGACGAAGACGGCACCGAGATATCAGAAGACAAAAGACGCCGCTGAGATCTCAACAACGAAGGCGACGACACCGAGAGTGCAGAAAAAGACAGTGATGAGACCTCAGAAGGCGGCATCGAGACCGCAGAAGATGACGCCGACGGGACCTCAGGAGACGGCGGCGAGACGCAGAAGACAGCGGCGAAGTAGGCAACAATGGCGCTCAGAGAAGATGAGAATGGTATCTGATTGGAGAAGACGAGAGTGTGGGTGAGTTAGGGTTAGTAAGGGTAATTAAGATAATATATTTTAAATTAGCAACTGATTTTTCGACCGATTAGTTTATAAAATCGGTTGCTAACTTAAAAATTAGCAACCGATTCAGTGACCATAACTTTAGCGACCGAATTAGTAACCAATCAAGTTTCATTCTATTTACCTATTGATCGGTTGAAAAATCGGTCGCTAAATTAAAAAATAGCGACCGATTTTGTGATTAAAAGTCCCAAGAAGATTCCTTTCTTTGTTTTGGTTGCTAATTCGGTTGCTAAATTAAAAAATAGCGACTGATTTTTGTAAAACCCAGAATTTTTTACCAAAAAAAAGTCCTATTTTAAATTAATTTCAAATAATATTTTATTTACAGTTTTAATTTCAGAAATTGTTTCATTGAAGATAATTAAAGGTAGTTTTGATTAATTGGATTTGAAATAAGTGGAGGTTTTTATCCAAACTCTATAATTTTGGATTATTTTCCTATTTACTATATAAAAGTCTTAGAAATTCAATAATGATGATGTTTGAAAATTTAAATTAGAATTTTATCTAATTTTATAATTATTGAATTAAACTACTTTAGTTTTAATAATAAAAAAAATTAATTATATTGTATTATATTTTCAATTAGAGTATTTGATTCCAAGCCAAATAATATTTTGATACAATTAAAGTAATTTTAGAGATTCAATTAGTTTCAAATTAAACCCAAAGTTCCCAATTTTTATACACCAAACCCTAATTTTATTAAATCACAATTCCCCCTTCATCCAATGAAACCTTAGCCGCTGCCCTATTTTTCCTTTCGAGCAAAACCACACAACACAGTAGCAGCTGTTGCAAGAAACAAAGAAAGAAAGGGAAAGGGAAAGCAGAATCAGGGAAGGGGAGAAGAGAGGGAGATTTGAAAGAGCAGAACGGAGAAGAAGGAGAGGAAGAGAGGCACGAGCCAGCACCGGTGGGCCTCGCCGTCGCTGCCGAGCTGCTCGCCGCTCGTCACCATCGAGAAGAAGGCCAGAACCGAGGGAGAGAGCCACGCAAGGAGGAGGTGTCGCCGTCCCGTGGAGCTGCGTTGCTGTCGCTGCTGGTCCACCATAGAGCCGCCGTCAAAGCTGAGTCACGGTGAGAGCTGGCTCGCGAGTGGGTGGTTGCGGGCTTGGAGCCACCTCGTCTTCGTCGTCACCGTCCAACGCGAGGCCAGCTGCTGTCATCGCACTTCCCAGTCATCTCTGCCGCCACCGTGCC
>NC_029790.2:92300630-92312025 GCF_000816755.2 Arachis ipaensis
CGAGAGAGAGAGAGAGAGAGAGAGAGAGAGAGAGAGAGAGAGAGAGAAAGCACGGGAGCAGAGGAGAGAGAGGGGAGATCTGCGCCAGACACCGCTGCTCCTGCCGCTTGAAACCCTGCTGCCGTCGCCAGAAAATTCTGTAGGTAAGGGTTTTTGAGTTTGGTTTTCATTCATTTAAGATTTCGGAAACTTTATCGTCTCTGTAAGTGGGTTTCAGTCACCTCACCGGAGTCCGATCACCGCTGCCGCTTGGGGTGGCTGCCGGGGCCGCTGCCAAACTAGTTCAGACCCGCCGCTGCTTCGTTTTGCCATTTCAGAAAGTATTTTATGTTTTAAAAACTCCTGTATTAGTGTTCGGTTATGTTTGGTTAAAGACTTTGAGGTTTGGTAACGTAGGTTTGAGTTCTGATGATTGCGTGTCGCGTAAGTGTTGCTGTGGCTGCTATGCCGTTCCTTTTTTTTCCAATAAGTGCCTCTATCTCGGAATCCTCGTCATTATTTTTCAGTTATGAGTTTTAAGATTTCCATGATATTGATGTGTTAGGAATTAGTAACTGAGCTTATATGTGGTGTTGAGGCTGTTTCTGCTATTGAGGCGGAGCTGGGATTTTGGTTGTTGAATTCGGGTCGAGACAAAAAGATTTCTGTGAGGCGCTTGGGTTATGGTTTTGCTTGTCAAGGTAGGGGCTTTTTCTAAAAACTTAATTTTGTAATCGGAATTGTTATAAATTGATATGGATGTGCAAAAATGCATTTTTAGTGATTATGCAGGTCTTATGAATTGCCTGGCTTGTTTTGGATGAATATGGTTGTGTATTGATTTAATTATTAATTGATTTGTTAAAATTGGAGATTTCTGAATTGGTTTGGTTTGATATGATTTTTAAAGTTTGAAAGTCTGGATTTTGTTTTATTGGAAAACTAATTTGGTTTTGAATCCGTTGGAAATGGTTGCGGAATGTTTTGGTTGGGACCCGGAAAGGGTGGCAAAGTCCAAATTTTAGGGGAGATGCTGCTGAAATTTCTATAAAATCCAAGACTTTATTTGAAAAGTTATTTAGAAAATTTGAACCTAAGACTTATATTATTTCATTTGAACTATTTAAAAAATTTAAGAAAAGGGATTTGGTTGTTCTCCCTTGAAGACTTGAGACCTTGCCGGAATAATTAATTGAAATCTCCCGTTTAAAAGCAGTTAAAAGGATGGTTTCAAAGAGGAGGATTTTGAGTCTTTTCAAAGAAAATTTCCATTTGATATGATTTTGGAATTGTTTGTAAGTTTTGAGAAAATGTCACATAAAGTAGCTCTCTTTTAAAAAGGGAATTGAGTTTGAGGAAAAAGTGGCTTGGAAGCTTGAAATAGCTTGAGATATGAGAAGGATTTTGAAATTGAGAAAAATATGAGTTTGAATGTTGTTTTCAAAGAAAGGTGATTTAAGGAAAAAGTAATATATGGCATGAATGATGATTTACTTGATGTGGATTGTTGAGAAAGTGTGAAATGATTATGAATGGTTATGAATGAGTTGGAATGATAATGAACATAAGTTGAATTTGATTGTGATATGCTTCCGGGTAAGATGCAGTGGTGTTATCCACTTGCTCCGGGTAAGAGGCGAGAATACCGGGTAAGAGGCAGTGGTGTTATCTACTTGCTCTGGTTGAGAGTTCGAAACTCCGGGTAAGAAGCAAGGGTGGAATTCTATCGCTGCTTGCTCCAGGTTGAGAACTGTAACACCACCTGGGTAAGAGGTAGGTGAAGTTGTCCCCTGCTCCGGGTACGCGGGTAAGATGCAAGGGTTGCAGCGTTGTCCCACTTGCTCAGTGTTTGGTGTTCTGTCCAGGGTTAGCTACCAGACATGTCGGGTTTGGCTTTATAACCGACAGATGAGACTCATCAGCCATAGGGCAGGCATTCATCATTTGCATCTATGTGACATTGTTTGGGTGTGTATATTTGGTGCACGAAATTGTGATTCACACTTTTCACAACTCCGATGCAACTAACCAGCAAGTGCATTGGGTCGTCCAAGTAATACCTTATGTGAGTAAGGGTCGATCCCACGGAGATTGTCGGCTTGAAGCAAGCTATGATCATCTTTGTAAATCTCAGTCAAGCGGATTCAAATGGTTATAACGTTTTGATAATTAAAATATAAGTAAAACAGAAAATAAAATAAAAATACTTATGTAATTCATTGGTAGGATTTCAGATAAGCATATGGAGATGCTTGTTGCTTCTGAACCTCTGCTTTCCTATTGCCTTCTGATGAGTCCAATTCACACCCCATTCAAAAATTGGTGAATTATTTATTTTGGCAAGCGCACAAAAATTATCGTCAAGTAATAACCCACAGTGGAGTGGGATCGTATCCACAGAGATTGGCGAATTCGAGCAGTTTTAATTAATTGATGAATTAGTCAAGTGGATCAATAAGATTGTGAAGTGCAGAATTGTAAATGACATAAATGTAAATGACTAGAATATAAAGAAAAGCAATAAAGTGCAGAAATAGAAATGGCAGTATGTAAAGTGCAGAATCATAAATGACTTGAATGTAAATGTGAATGGGGAATTGCTGAATGTAAAATTAAGCTATAAAGAAAGGGATAGATAAGAATGGAGAAATTCATTGAGATTAGGAGATGTTGTCTCTTTGGATCAAATCTAGCTTATATCCTCTTCAATCATGCAACTCATTGACCTCTTGGCAATCATGATTGATTGAGCCCCAATCCCTTGGTGACTCAATCTCTCATATCTTGATCAATAGCCATTTCCTTGGTCTAATTGCTCATGAAGAGAGATATGCTTGGTCCCTGATTATACCACACACCATCATAGGTCCAAGTAGAGGGAGGATTATATGTCACATATCCTAACACCAAAACCCATATTCTACTCAAGTGTGAGAAGGTATTTCAAGCATGGTTTCATGTTTCCTTTCCCAAGGTTCCCATGAAACCCAATTGCATTCAATCTATTTCCCAAGATAATTGAACACTAAGCATTAAAAATGAAATTTCTTCTAGCAAATCAAAGAGAAGATGAAGAGAAGAATAATTTCACTATTATCAACCCATCAAGTACAACAGAGCTCCCTCTCTCAATGAGAGGGAAGTTAGCTACTCATAGCTCAAAAAGTACTCAAAAGTGAAGTGTAAAAGTGGATCTAAAACTGACTGCTCAACCCCTTTCTTCAGTACTCCTTGGAGGTATTTATACTACTCCTAGTAAAATAAAAGAATTACAAAAGTAAAAAAGAAAAATTATATTTTGGAGGGAAAATAAGCTCAATAAGTGTGACCTCCCAGCTGGCGTCTGATTGGCGCTCTAGTGGCGTGTCACGTTGGTATGCGAAATCGTGATCTTCAACAATGGCGCCAATGGCTTGGTGCTCTCAAACGTGAATCACACTTAGTCACAATTTTGCACAACTAACCAGCAAGTGTACTGGGTCGTCCAAGTAATAAACCTTACGTGAGTAAGGGTCGATCCCACAGAGATTGTCGGCTTGAAGCAAGCTATGGTCACCTTGTAAATATCAGTCAGGCGGATTCAGATAGTTATGGAGATTTGATAATTAAAACATAATTGAAATATAAACTAGGATAGAGATACTTATGTAATTCATTGGTGAGAATTTTAGATAAGCGTATAGAGATGCCTTTCGTTCCTCTGAACCTCTGCTTTCCTGCTGTCTTCATCCAATCATTCCTACTCCTTTCCATGGCAAGCTTTATGTAGGGCATCATCATTGTCAATGGCTACATCCCATTCTCTCTATGAAAATGGTCCAATGCGCTGTCACTGCATGGCTAATCATCTGTCGGTTCTCGATCATACTGGAATAGGATTTACTATCCTTTTGCGTCTGTCACTACGCCCAGCACTCGCGAGTTTGAAGCTCGTCACAGCCATCCCTTCCCAGATCCTACTCGGAATACCACAGACAAGGTTTAGACTTTCCAGATCTCAAGAATGGCCGTCCATGGGTTCTAACTTATACCACGAAGATTCTAATATCTCGGACTCGGTCCTCTGTATTAAATATCTAAGAGATACTCATTCTAGCTTGTTTGCATGTAGAACGGAAGTGTTTGTCAGGCACGCGTTCATAGGTGAAAATGATGATGAGCGTCACATAATTATCACATTCATCATGTTCTTGGGTGCGAATGGATATCTTAGAGAAGGAATAACCTTGAATTGAATAGAAAAACAGTAGTACTTTGTATTAATTCATGAGGAACAGCAGAGCTCCACACCTTAATCTATGGAGTGTAGAAACTCTACCGTTGAAAATACATAAGTGATAAGGTCCAGGCATGGCCGAATGGCCAGCCCCCCAAAACGTGATTAGAGGATCAAAAGATAATCCAAAGATTTAAATACAATAGTAAAAAGTCCTATTTATGCTAAACTAGTTACTAGGGTTTACAGAAATGAGTAAATGATGCAAAAATCCATTTATGGGGCCCACTTGATGTGTGCTTGGGCTGAGCATTGAGCTTTACACGTGTAGAGACTTCTCTTGGAGTTGAACGCCAGTTTGTAACCTGTTTCTGGCGTTTAACTCCAGAACGCAGCATGGAACTGGCGTTCAACACCAGTTTGCGTCATCTAAACTTGGGCAAAGTATGGACTATTATCTATTGCTGGAAAGCCCTGGATGTCTACTTTTCAACGAAATTGAGAGCGCGCCATTTGGAGTTCTGTATTTCCAGAAAATCCACTTTGAGTGCAGGGAGGTCAGAATCCAACAGCATCTGCAGTCCTTCTTCAACCTCTGAATCTGATTTTTGCTCAAGTCCCTCAATTTCAACCAGAAAAAACCTGAAATCACAGAAAAACACAAAAACTCATAGTAAAGTCCAGAAATGTAATTTTTATTTAAAAACTAATAAAAATATACTAAAAACTAACTAAATTATACTGAAAACTATGTAAAAAGAATGCCAAAAGCGTATAAATTATTCGCTCATCACAACACCAAACTTAAATTGTTGCTTGTTCCCAAGCAACTGAAAATCAAATAGGATAAAAAGAAGAGAATATACTATAAATTCTAAAATATCAATGAAACTTAGCTCCAATCAGATGAGCAGGACTTGTAGCTTTTTGCCTCTTGAATAGTTTTGGCATCTCACTTTATCCATTGAAGTTCAGAATGATTGGCATCTATAGGAACTTAGAATTCAAATAGTGTTATTGATTCTCCTAGTTCAGTATGTTGATTCTTGAACACAGCTACTTTATGAGTCTTGGCCGTGGCCCTAAGCACTTTGTTTTCCAGTATTACCACCGAATACATAAATGCCACAGACACATAACTGGGTGAACCTTTTCAGATTGTGACTCAGCTTTGCTAAAGTCCTCAATTAGAGGTGTCCAGGGTTCTTAAGCACACTTTTTTTCCAATGGTGCTCTTGAGCTCCTCTATGTCTCTTCCTTGTCTTTCTTGCTCCTCCCTCACAGCTCTTTGATCTTCTCTAATTTCATGGAGGATGATGGAGTGCTCTTGGTGCTCCACCCTTAGTTGTCCCATGTTGGAACTTAATTCTCCTAGGGAAGTGTTGATTTGCTCCCAATAATTTTGTGGAGGAAAGTGCATCCCCTGAGGCATCTAAGGGATTTTATGGTGAGGAATTTCCTCATGCTCATGTTGAGGTCCATGATCTCTTATTTGCTCCATCCTTTTCTTAGTGATGGGTTTGTCCTCTTCAATGAGGATGTCTCCCTCTATGTCAATTCCAGCCGAATTGTAGAGGTGGCAAATGAGGTGAGGAAAGGATAACCTTGCCCAAGTGAAGGACTTGTCAGCCACCTTGTAGAGTTCTTGAGGTATAATCTCATGAACTTCCACCTCCTCTCCAATCATGATACTATGGATCATGATGGCTCGGTCTATAGTAACTTCAGACCGGTTACTAGTAGGAATGATTGAGCGTTGAATGAACTCTAGCCATCCCCTAGCCATTGGTTTGAGGTCATGCCTTCTTAATTGAACCGGCTTGCCTCTTGAGTCAATTTTCCATTGAGCTCCTTCCTCACATATGTCTATGATGACTTGGTCCAACCTTTGATCAAAGTTGACCCTTCTTGTGTAGGGGTGTGCATTCTCTTCCATCATTGGCAAGTTGAACGCCAGCCTTACATTTTCCGGACTGAAATTAAGCATTTCCCCCGAACCATGTTTACATTTCCTTTGCTATTGTTCTTGTTGGATCTAGGAAGGCATTGAGATCTAGACTTGGTTATCTAGTCTCTTGGGTCCTGAGATCTGAATTCAAATTTTACATTCTCTGTTTACTGCTTTCAAGCTCATTTACATTTCTGTTTTAAGATCCGGTTCAATTCAAGTCATCCTTTACTCCTCTGCTTGTTGAATTTTACTTTTCATTGTTTAATTTTTGCAAATCCAATTCCCAATTCCCTTTACAATCCAAGCCATTTACATTTCTTGCACTTTAAGATTCTGCAATTTACATTTCTTGCGTTCTAAGTTTCTGCCATTTAATTTCTTGTTCTTTAAGATTCAGCACTTTAAATTTCAGTTCTCTTTAATTTCATGCAAATTACCCATTTCCTTTACTTCTCATGCAATTTAAATTCTGCAAATCACAAATCACTCAACCAAATCTTGATTCGCTTGACTAAATCAACCACTAAACTAAAATTATTACTTGATGCGACCCGGTGCACTTGCCGGTAAGTTTTGTGTCGGATCGTTTTCCGCACATCAAGTTTTTGGCGCCGTTGCCAGGGATTGATTAGATTGACAATGATTAAGTGAAGTGGTGATCTAGATCTAGCATTTTTATTTCCTATTTCTCTAATTTTTGATTAACCCACTAACTGTTTGAATTTTTACCTGAGATAACTGAAACTTTGCTTTAGCAACCTCAAGAAGAACAACAACAAGAGCAAGTGCAGTATATGCACAACCAAGGACCAAATGAAGTGTATGGTGATACATACAATCTATCCTGGAAGAACCACCCAAACCTCAGATGGGGACATAATCACACCCAAAACCAACAACCATGGCAGAGGAACTCAAACCAAAACAACCCAAGAAGCAACCAAAACCACAACCAGCAGCAAACTAACCAGAACCCCTACAGAAAACCTCAAAACAACTACCCCAACCCCAACCAGTACCAATCCAATAACCAACCCACCAACCAAAATGCCTACCATCCACCACCCACATCTCATAACCCACCTCAAGTGTCACCTGAATCTCAAAGACTCACTAACTTGGAGACCTTGATGGATAAAATGTTGAAACACCAGGAAATGACAACCAAGAACCATGAAGCCTCCATAAAGAGCCTAGAGAGGCAGATGGGGCAAATCTCCAAGCAGATCTCTATTGAGAGACCTTCAAGCTCTCTGCCGAGTGACACAATTCCAAATCCTAAGGAAGAATGCAAGGCAATACAATTGAGGAGTGGGAGAACATTGATGAGCAATAATGACACTACAAAGAAGCAAGCAGAGAGCAGCAAAAGGCCAATAGAAGATGAGGAACAAACAAAGGCAGATGAAAGCAAGGATCAAGTTGTGATGCCAAACAAGAGCATTGAGAAACTCAAAGAGAAGGACAACCAACCACACGGTTCAAAAGAAGTAACTCAGGGACAGCAACAAATAGGAAAAAGTATCACACCTCCACTGCCATATCCCCAGAGGTTCAACAAAGAAACTAAGGACCAACATTTTCATAAGTTCCTTAAGACTTTCAAAAAGCTGGAAATCAATATTCCCTTGGCTGAAGCACTTGAGCAAATGCCTCTGTATGCCAAGTTTTTGAAAGAGCTATCATAGAAAAACTCCCTCCACCAATTAATGTGAAATCTGTTAGAAGTTTCTTGGGGCATGCTGGATTCTACAGAAGGTTTATCAAGGATTTTTCAAAAATAGCCAAATCTTTGAGTAATCTATTAGTGCTTGATAACCCTTTTGTCTTTGATGAAAACTGCCAGCATGCCTTTAAAACTTTGAAAAACAGACTCACAACAGCACCAATCATCACACCTCCAGATTGGGAGTTACCTTTTGAACTTATGTGTGATGCAAGTGACCTTGCAATTGGTGCTGTACTTGGGCAAAAGAAGGGAAACTTACATCATGTCATATACTATGCAAGTAAAGTGTTGAATGAGGCCCAAAAAAATTACACCACAACAGAGAAGGAGTTGCTAGCTGTAGTTTATGCATTTGATAAGTTTAGATCATACTTGATAGGATCCAAAGTTGTGGTTTATACTGACCATGCTGCACTTAAGTATTTGATGTCAAAACAGGATGCTAAACCTAGACTTATCAGGTGGATATTTCTCCTACAAGAGTTTGACATTGAGGTAAGAGACAGGAAGGGCACTGAAAATCGGGTTGCTGACCATTTGTCGAGGCTACCACATGAAACAATTCAACAAGCATCTCAGCCCATGAACGAAAGCTTCCCAGATGAGCACCTTTTGCAGATCCAGCAAGCACCTTGGTTTGCTGACATAGCAAACTACAAAGTGGGAAGGATCTGTTTCTTTACTGCACAATTGAATTTAAATTTTTGTTAATTGCTTCTTCATCTACTTTCTTTGCAATTTACATTTCCTTTGCAATTGTTCTTGTTGGATCTAGGAAGGCATTGAGATCTAGACTAGGTTATCTAGTCTCTTGGGTTCTGAGATCTGAATTCAAATTTTACATTCTCTGTTTACTGCTTTCAAGCTCATTTACATTTCTGTTTTAAGATCCGGTTCAATTCAAGTCATCCTTTACTCCTCTGCTTGTTGAATTTTACTTTTCATTATTTAATTTCTGCAAATCCAATTCCCAATTCCCTTTACAATCCAAGCCATTTACATTTCTTGCACTTTAAGATTCTACAATTTACATTTCTTGCGTTCTAAGTTTCTGCCATTTAATTTCTTGTTCTTTAAGATTCAGCACTTTAAATTTCAGTTCTCTTTAATTTCATGCAAATTACCCATTCCCTTTACTTCTCATACAATTTAAATTCTGCAAATCACAAATCACTCAACCAAATCTTGATTCGCTTGACTAAATCAACCACTAAACTAAAATTGCTCAATCCTTCAATCCCTGTGGGATCGACCTCACTCCCGTGAGTTATTATTACTTGATGCGACCCGGTGCACTTGCCGGTAAGTTTTGTGTCGGATCGTTTTCCGCACATCAGTAAGCCAATACTTTGGATTCGGGTTCACACTTTGATCATGGTTCCTAGTGATCCATGCGTTTGCATAGAACTCTAGAACCATTAGGATCCCGACTTGTTGAATGGGGTTGGTGAGAACTTCCCAACCTCTTCTTTGGATCTCAAGTCGGATCTCCGGATACTCATTCTTTTTGAGCTTGAAAGGAACCTCAGGGATCACTTTCTTCTTGGCCACAACTTTATAAATGTGGTCTTGGTGGACCTTTGAGATGAATCTCTCCATCTCCCATGGCTCAGAGGTGGAAGCAATTGCCTTCCCTTTCCTCTTTCTTGAGGTTTCTCTGGCCTTAGGTGCCATTGATGGTTATGGAAAACAAAAAGCAATGCTTTTTACCGCACCAAACTTAAATTGTTTGCTCGTCCCTGAGCAAAAGAAGAAAGAAAGAAGAAGGAGAAGAAGAGAAATGGAGGAGAGGGAGAGAGAGGTTGTTTCGGCCAAGGGGGAGAAGAGAGGTTTGTGTTGTGTGAAAATGAAGAAAGAATGAGGGGTTTATATAGGAGTGGGGGAGGGTTAAGGTTCGGCCATTAGGGTTGGGTTTGGGAGGGAAAATAGTTTGAATTTTTGAAGGTAGGTGGGTTTTTGGGGAAGAGAGGATGGACGTGAGTGGTGAAGAGGTGATGGAGAAGAGTGATTGAGTTGATTGGTGAAGGGTATTTGGGGAAGAGAGTTATGAAAAGGTGTGAAGAGCAGAGAAGAAAAAGTGGGGATCCTGTGGGGTCAAGGAATTAACATCCCTGCCCCAATTAGGCGTGTAAAACGCACTTGCTGTGCAATCCTGGCGATTAATGCCAGACTGCTACCTGTTTATGGCGTTAAACGCCCAAATGCAGCTTGTTTCTGGCATTTAACGCCATGTAGATGCTTGGTTCTGGCGTTAAACGCCAGCTTGGTGCTTGTTTCTGGTGTTAAACGCTAGACAGATGCTTGTTTCTGGCGTTTAACGCCAGCATACCTCTCCTCCAGGGTGTGCTATTTTTAATGCTATTTTTCATTCTGTTTTTGATCTTTTTCAGTAGTTTTTGTGACTCTACATGATCATCAACCTAATAAAACATGAAATAACAAAGAAAAAATAAAATAGATATAATTAAATAACATTGGGTTGCCTCCCAACAAGCGCTTCTTTAATGTCAATAGCTTGACAGTGAGCTCTCATGGAGCCTCACAGATAATCAGAGCAAGGTTGGAACCTCCCAACACCAAACTTAGTGTTTGGTTGTGGCCTCCCAACACCAAACTTAGAGTTTGACTGTGGGGGCTTTGGTTGACTCTGCAGTGAGAGAAGCTCTTCATACTTCCTCTCCATGGTTACAGAAGGAGATCCTTGAGTTTTAAACACAAGGTTGTCCTCATTCAGTTGAAGGACCAACTCTCCTCTGTCCACATCAATCACAGCTTTTGCTGTGGCTAGGAAGGGTCTTTCAAGGATGATGGATTCATCTTCTTCCTTCCCAGTGTCTAGGATTATGAAATTAGCAGGGATGTAAAAGCCTTCAACCTTTACTAGCACGTCCTCTACTAGTCTATAAGCCTATTTTCTTGAGTTGTCTACCATCTCTAATGAGATTCTAGCAGCTTGCACCTCAAAGATTCTCAGTTTCTCCATTACAGAGAGTGGCATGAGGTTTATCCCTGACCCAAGGTCACATAGAGCCTTCTCAAAGGTCATGGTGCCTATGGTACAAGGTATTAAGAACTTTCCAGGATCCTGTTTCTTCTGAGGCAATGTCAGTTGATCCAGATCACTCAGTTCATTGATGAGCAAGGGAGGTTCATCTTCCCAAGTCTCATTACCAAATAACTTGGCATTCAGCTTCATTATTGCACCAAGGTTCTTGGCAACTTGCTCTTCAGTAACATCCTCATTCTCTTTAGAAGAAGAATACTCATCAGAGCTCATGAAGGGTAGAAGGAGGTTCAATGGAATCTCTATGGTCTCTAGATGACCCTCAGATTCCTTTGGTTCCTCAGAGAGAAACTCCTTATTGGTCACTGGACGTCCCAAGAGGTCTTCTTCACCAGTGACTTTGAGGAGGATCATGAGAGGGTTCGTTATGTCTTCTCTTAGGTTTTTCTCTCACGTTCCGGTAACTAAATTGGTAGTACCGGCTTGGATGTCCCCTCCCTCTCCTGCACTTAGGGT
>NC_029790.2:92312156-92321574 GCF_000816755.2 Arachis ipaensis
TTGATCCTTCCATGAGAAATTTGGATGATTTCTCTATGAGGGATTATATGTGTTTCCATAGGGTTCACCCATTTAATTCACCTCTGCTATTGCAGGGTTCTCAGGATCATAAGCTTCTTCTTCAAAAGATGCCTCTTTAGTACTGTTGGATGATTCCTTCAATCCATTCAGACTCTGAGAGATCATATTGACTTGCTGAGTCAATATTTTATTCTGAGCCAATATGACATTCAGAGTATCAATTTCAAGAACTCCCTTCCTCATAGGCGTCCCATTATTCACAGGATTCCTTTCAGAAGTGTACATGAACTGGTTATTTGCAACCATGTCAATGAGTTCTTGAGCTTCTGCAGGCATTTTTTTAGGTGAATGGATCCACCTACAGAATGGTCCAGTGACATCTTTGATAGTTCAGACAGACCATCATAGAAGATATCCAGGATGGTCCATTCTGAAAGCATGTCAGAAGGACACCTTTTGCTCAGTTCCTTGTATCTCTTCCAAGCTACATAGAGGGATTCACCTTCCTTTTGTCTGGAGGTTTGAACATCCATTCTAAGCTTGCTAAGCTTTTGAGGAGGAAAGAACTTGGCTAAGAAAGCCGTGACCAGCTTATCCCAAGAGTTCAGGCTATCCTTGGGTTGAGAGTCCAACCATTTTCTAGCTCTGTCTCTTACAGCAAATGGGAAAAGCATAAGCCTGTAGACCTCGGGATCAACCCCATTGGTCTTAACAGTATCACAGATCTGCAAGAATTCAGTTAAGAACTGAAAAGGATCTTCAGATGGAAGTCCATGAAACTTGCAGTTCTGTTGCATCAGAAAAACTAATTAAGGTTTAAGCTCAAAGTTGTTTGCTCCAATGGCAGGAATTGAGATGCTTCTTCCATGTAAATTGGAATTTGGTGCAGTAAAGTCACCAAGCATCTTCGTTGCATTGTTATTATTTTCGGCCATGTCTCCTTCCTTTTCGAAAATTTCTGTCAGATTTTCTCCAGAGAGTTGAGCTTTAGCTTCCTTTAGCTTCCTCTTCAGAGTCCTTTCAGGTTCAGGATCAGCTTCAACAAGAATGTTCTTATCCTTGTTCCTGCTCATATGAAAAAGAAGAGAACAGAAAATATGGAATCCTCTATGTCACAGTATAGAGATTCCTTTATGTGAGTAGAAGATGGTATGAATAGAAGAAGGAGAATCCAAACACAAGGGTGAGGAGTAGGTTCGAATTCTTAGATGAAGAAGGGTGTTAGTAATTAAATAAATAAATAGAAGGAGGTGAGGGAGAAGAATTTTCGAAAATTTAAATAAAATAAAATAAAAATATTTTAAAATTAAAGTTAAAATTCAAAAATTAAAATTGAAATCAAAACAATTAGTTAATTAAAAAGGAAATTTGAGAAAGAGGGAAGGGATTTTTGAAAATTAGAGAGGGAGTTAGTTAGGTAGTTTTGAAAAAGATAAGAATCAAATAAAAAGTAAAGTGGTTAATTGAAAAAGATTTGAAATTCAAATTTGAAAAGATAAAAAGTTAGAAAAGATTTTGAAATTAAATTTTGAAAAAGATGTGATTGAAATTTAATTTGAAAAAGATTTGAAAAAGAATTTTAAAAAGATTTGATTTTAAAAATTAAAGTTGATTACTTGACTAACAAGAAAGAAAAATATTTGATTTTAAAATTTAAAGATTGAACCTTTCTTATTAGGCAAGTAACAAACTTAATATTTTTGAATCAATCACATTAATTGTTAGCATTGAATTCGAAAATATGGAATAAAAATAAGAAAAAGATTTTGAAAATTAATTTGAAATTTTCGAAAATTATGAAAGAAAATTGAAAAAGATTTGATTTTTTGAAAAAGATTTGAAAAAGATAGAATTTTTAATTGAAAATTTGATTTGACTCATAAACAACTAGATTTTAAAAATTTTTGAAAAAGTCAACTCAAATTTTCGAAAATTTATGAGTGAAAAAGGGAAGATAATTTTTTTTTAATTTTGAATTTTAATAAAGAAAGAGAAAAACATCAAAAAGACTCAATGCATGAAAATTTTGGATCAAAACACATGATGCATGCAAGAATACTTTGAATGTCAAGATGAACACCAAGAACACTTTGAATGTCAAGATGAACATCAAGACTTATTTTTCAAGAATTTTCAAGAAAAGAAAACATGCAAGACACCAAACATAAAAATTTTTTATTCTTTAGACATTAATAATTCAAGAATGCATATGAAAAATAAGAAAAGACACAAAACAAGAAAATATGAAGATCAAACAAGAAGACTGGCCAAGAACGACTTGAAGATCATGAAGAATGCAATGCATGAAATTTTCGAAAATAATTTTTTTTAGAAAATTAAAAAGATGCAATTGACACCAAACCTAAAACTTGACCCAGACTCAAACAAGAAACACAATATTTTTGGTTTTTTTTTCTGAAAATTATTTTGGGAAGAACAAAAAAGAAGAAATTTTTTTGTATTTTTCGAAAATAAGAAATAAAAAGCTTAAAATTAAAATAAAATTACCTAATCTGAGCAACAAGATGAACCGTCAGTTGTCCAAACTCGAACAATCCCCGGCAACGGCGCTAAAAACTTGGTATGCGAAATCGTGATCTTCAACAATGGCGCCAATGGCTTGGTGCTCTCAAATATGAATCACACTTAGTCACAATTCCGCACAACTAACCAGCAAGTGCACTGGGTCGTCCAAGTAATAAACCTTACGTGAGTAAGGGTCGATCCCACGGAGATTGTCGGCTTGAAGCAAGCTATGGTCACCTTGTAAATCTCAGTCAGGCGGATTCAAATAGTTATGGAGATTTGATAATTAAAACATAATTGAAAAATAAACTAGGATAGAGATACTTATGTAATTCATTGGTGAGAATTTCAGATAAGCGTATAGAGATGCCTTTCGTTCCTCTGAACCTCTGCTTTCCTACTGTCTACATCCAATCATTCCTACTCCTTTCCATGGCAAGCTTTATGTAGGGCATGATCATCACATCCATCATATTGAAGTGCGAATGAATATCTTAGATGTGGAATAAGTTGAATTGAATAGAAAAATAGTAGTACTTTGTATTAATTCATGAGGAACAGCAGAGCTCCACACCTTAATCTATGGAGTGTAGAAAGTCTACCGTTGAAAATAAATAAGTGATAAGGTCCAGGCATGGCCGAATGGCCAGCCCCCCAAAACGTGATCAGAGGATCAAAAGATAATTCAAAGATGTAAATACAATAGTAAAATGTCCTATTTATGCTAAACTAGTTACTAGGGTTTACAGAAATGAGTAAATGATGCAGAAATCCACTTCTGGGGCCCACTTGATGTGTGCTTGGGCTGAGCATTGAGCTTTACACGTGTAGAGGCTTCTCTTGGAGTTGAACGCCAGTTTGTAACCTGTTTCTGGCGTTTAACTCCACTTTGCAACCTGTTTCTGGCGTTTAACTCCAGAATGCAGCATGGAACTGGGGTTCAACGCCAGTTTGCGTCATCTAAACTTGGGCAAAGTATGGACTATTATATATTTCTGGAATGCCCTAGATGTCTAATTTCCAACGTAATTGAGAGCGTGCCATTTGGAGTTTTGTAGCTCCAGAAAATCCACTTTGAGTGCAGGGAGGTCAGAATCCAACAACATCTGTAGTCCTTCTTCAACCTCTGAATCTGATTTTTGCTCAAGTCCCTCAATTTCATCCAAAAAATACCTGAAATCACAGAAAAACACTCAAACTCATAGTAAAGTCCAGAAATGTGATTTTTATTTAAAAACTATATACTAAAAACTAACTAAATTATACTGAAAAATATGTAAAAACAATGACAAAAAGCGTATAAATTATCCGCTCATCACACGTGCTCTTCAATTTTAGCTTGCCGTGCCATGCCCATCCCTTCAAGTGGCATGCTCGTCTTCACTAACAACCTTGGCGTGCCACACCTTCGAGCTCAAGTGGCACGCCCTAGTCTTTTTCTACTTCTCTTTGCCTCTGGAAACTTGAACTAGCGTGGCACGCTCAGGGTTTGGCGTGCCACGCCCTTGCTCTATGCTTGGCTAAGCTTCTCTGGAAAGTTGCACTATCGTGGCACGCCCAGGGTCTGGCGTGCCACGCCCCTTTATGAGTGAGTGGTTCCTCTGTTTGGCGTGCCACGCCAGGAACTCAAGTGGCACGCCCCAATGCTTCTTTGCTCTCTGAATGACACTGGCGTGCCACGCCTGGGATTCAAGTGGCACGCCTAAGTGAAGAATAGTGAGTGACATGCCACGCCTTCGATACCAAGTGGCATGCCCCATGTAATTGGCCTCCTTCATCCTCTCTGAAAACTTATACCAGCGTGCCACGCTCATGATCTTGCCTTGGTTCCATTAATTGGTGTGCCACGCCTCAGCCTTCAAGTGGCATGCCATAGTGACATGCTTGGGTTGGCGTGCCACGCCTTCAATACCAAGTGGCACGCCCAGTCCTTGCTTTTGTTATCTTTGTGCATTGGCGTGCCATGCCTGGTTGCTCAAGTGGCACGCCTCAGTGAGGTTGAGAGGTTGGCGTGCCACGCCTTCGACTTCAAGTGGCATGCCCAGCCTTCAATTGCCTTCAGCCCCTTCTCTGAATTGTTGTACCAGCGTGCCACACCATGCTATTCAAGTGGCACACCCATGGATTTGTGAACTCTTCAAGCTTGGCGTGCCACGCTTGGGTTCTCAAGTGGCACACCCAGGTAACTTCTTGGAGCTAGCGTGCCACGCCTTCGATACCAAGTGGCACGCCATAGTGGGGGTTCTTCTTGAAATGGTGGGTTGGCGTGCCACGCCCCTTTGCTCAAGTGGCACGCCCATAGTAGTTGATGGAATAGGCATGCCATGCCCAACCTGGCGTGCCACGCCCCTTTTGTGTCCTCCATTGTTGCTATCTGGAATTTTCTACTAGCGTGCCACGCCCAGTCCCTGGCGTGCCACGCCCACATGCATGCTTGGACTTCCCTTCTGAAATTTAGTACTGACGTGCCACGCCTAGCTCCTGGCGTGCCACGCCAGTACATTTTTGTGGCGTTTGCTCCCAAGTGGCATGCCAGTTTCACACGCCCAGCTTCTTGTTCGTCTTCTACCCATTTTTGATGCCTTTTTCACTTGAAATTCAGCACAACTCATCTCAAAGTAGTGTACCATAATATTCATCAAATAATTCATGAATTGTACTGATCAAATGAGATTTATGCTCTTTTATGGTCTTCTTTATGCAAGAAAGAAGGGTAGATGATGCAAGTCATCACAACACCAAACTTAAGCTTTGCTTGTCCCAAGCAAATCAATGTGAGTAAGCCTTTATAACTTGAGGCCTTGGCTTTGAATGATTGCAATAAAACTAAGAGTAAAACTAAGTGTTCAACACATGTATGAATGTTTTAATGTCATGAAAAGCTCTTGGATCCTTGAGGGTTCAGGTATAGGCTTTAGGGGTCCTTTCTATTGATCGTCACCTTGGAGTAGTAAGGGTTGTTTTGCTTTCTTAACCACAACTCTAAGTGTTTTGTCTCAAGACAACCCTTTAATTAGGCTTTGAATTAGCACTCCCAAACTAGTTGGTTTTAGGGTACTAGGTGTTAAGACACCCCTAAGAATTTACTTGCCCAGGTCTCTTCTTGATACATCTTCACCACAAGCATCTACTAACATCTTTAATTCTTTTTGAGCTTTTTAATGTTTCTTTTTTTTTTCATCCCAGTAGTTGATGCTCAGAGCCTTGGGCCTTTATTTGTTACTACCTCTTGGTTCTATGGATATTCAAGGAACACCCCTTAACCTTCCCTTGTTATACCTTCTAGGACTAGTTGCTCTCCATGACTCATTTTCTTTTTTGTTCATCCAAGGTTCTACACTTAGTTTCTTACTTCTTAGTTTGTTTGATGATCTCTCTTGGCCTTGGTCTCTCTTATTATTTTTGCACAACTCACAGTAACTCTTATGGAGACAAGCTCTACTTTTATTTATGTTGAAATGAAGACTTGAAATACATGGCATTTTCTTTCTTGTAAAAAAAACTCATAAAGACTTCAAACAGGAATTAAAACTAAGCATAAAACATAAACTATCCTAGCATAATTATTTATTCAAAAAGTAAATAAAAAAATCTTAAAACAGGATTTTAGAAATTAGAAAGTGTCAACCATGGGACTCAACAACCTTGAGCAGCTTCATCTTTAGTTCATTGGCCCTTTCCCTTTGTCCTTCTTCTTGGAAGGGGAGGAGCCACCTTCATCTATCTTGGAGGAACCTTCTTGTGCTTTGGCATCCTTGGGCTTCCAAAACCCTGCCCTCCTCATATAGTTCCTTTCATCTTCCTTATGTTTGGCTACGATTTTCTCTTGTCTTGCACTTAGCTCTTCCATTCCTTGCATGAAGGTTGGGTATCCTGGGTTTAGAGCGGCTACGGTGTTACACAAGTGATTCAGCTTCGCTTGTGTATTGATGTCATACTGCCTCCTGGATATGGTTCTGGCATCATAGAGATTTTTGAATTCAGCCAAGTTTCTCTGTTGCCACTTGCCTTGCTCTACTATTTTGTCCAGTGTACTTCGCACCTCTCCCCAGTCAAATTGTTCTTGTTGCTCCTTGAGGTTCTCAAAACTCCCTTGGAGTTGCTGAATGTTTTGGTTGACTTGGCTCCATTGTTGTTGTTGAGTTTCTTTAAGTTGATTGACATTTTTCCTCAAGTGGTGTAGGTCTCCCTTCATTTGGTGTACATCTCCTTGCAATTGTTCCCAGTTGAATCCCTCTGGAAATTGCTGATATTGGTAGTGTGGTGGTGGTTGAAGTGCCAGGAAGTGAGGTTGCTCTTCTGCCTCTTCCTCTTGTTGTTGTTGTTGTGGTCCATGAGCATGATCTCTTCGTTCTCTGGCCTTGTTGAGTGGGTGAACAGCCACCACCTTGGCCATCTTTTTGGCAGTTATGAATTTGTCTTGCTTCACAAGCACCTCATCAATGATCTTTTCAACTCCAGCCTCATCACATAGCCTCTGTATAATACTAAGGAATGCCAACCTTGTGTTGTCACCGGTGCTTTTCAGCACTTTGTTGATGTTGTTGGCGATCATCTCCCCCACGTTGACATTCTCTCCTTTCATGATGCTATAGATGAGCACAACTCTCTCCTTGGTCACCTCTGAAGTGTTGGATGTGGGGATTAGGGACCTCCTCACAAATTCTAGCCACCCTCTAGCTTGGGGGTTCAAATCTCTTCTTCTCAATTGGTTGGGTATCCCATCTTTATCATTTATCCAACGCACATTCAGCACACAAATTTCATTCAGAATCTCATCTAACCCAGGGTTTTGCTGCTTCATTCTTTATTCATAGCTCTGAATGGAGCTTGTCCTCTTCACCATTAGCATTCTTTCTATGCTAGAGGGGCTGTAGTCAATGGACTTCCCCCTTACATAGCTAATGTAGCCATAGTGTTACCCTGGTTGAGGTACTGCGTTCGCATAGAATTCCCTCACCAAGCTCTCTACCACTTTCCTTGGTGGGTTGCATAGGAGTGACCAACCCCTATTGTTGATCTCAATGTTGATCTCAAGATGCTCATTCCTCCCTAGTTGAAACCCAACTTCTGGAATGATCTCTCTCTCACTCACCCAACCATAGAATTGATTTTGGTTGAATGGGGAGAGGAACTTGTAGTCATTGAAAGAGCTTGAGGATCCAGAGGTTGGTTCATTGGTTTTTCTTTTCCTTGAGGCTGAGCTTTTTGGTGGTGCCATTAGGTTGAGAGAGTGTGTAAAAAAATGGGGGTTGCAAAAAAGAGCAAGCAAAACAAGGTTTTGTTCCAACACCAAACTTAGGACTTGATTGTCCCAATCAAGAAAAAGAAGAGAGATAGTGAAAGAAGAAAGGAAGGTGAAGGGTGTATGTATGATTTTCGCGTGTGATTGGAGTTGTTGAAGTGGGAGAGGAGTTGGGAAGGTGAGGTTTTTATAAGGGATGAATGGTGTGGTCGAAGGGTGAGAAATAAAAAGGGTTAAATGTTTTCCCACTTGGGGAGTGGCGCCTAGCGTGGGAAGAGGCGCCAACTCTTTTCTCACAGTGTCTTCTGCATGTGTTGAGTTCCAAAGTGCAAGTACACTTTGACTTCCTTGTTTTGTGAGTTGTTTACCATGTGGGCCCCATCTTCTCTCCTGAAATTGAAACTGAACCCATTAGTAATGACAAAAGAACCCATTCACATTCCTTCTCATCAAGAGTGATTTGGATTGCAACTGATGGGTGTCCCTTGGGACACCAAACTTAATCCTTTGGCATATTAATAAATTGGTTCCATCATTGTGTATTTAATGTGTTCATAAGAATGGAATAACATCAATCATTTCATTTTCTTTGGATTCCGATTCCTTTGAACTCATTAAGCCACGTTCATGTTCTTACCCAAAACATTAAGTGCTTTCAAATTGGGTGACTTGGGCTGCTAGGTGATCCTTGGTGGTGGCCACACCAAACTTAATCTCTGGGCTTACTCTTCAAAATCAAGCTATTAATTATTTGTAAGCCTAGATTAAGTGGGTGGGAGGCTGATGAGCGGATATTTTATACGCTTTTTAGAGTTAATTTCATATAGTTTTTAGTGTGTTTTAGTTAGTTTTTAGTTTATTTTCAGTAGTTTCTAGGAAAAATTTATATTTCTGGACTTTACTATGAGTTTGTGTATTTTTCTGTGATTTCAGGTATTTTTTAGCTGAAATTGAGGGAGCTGAGCAAAAATCTGATTCAGGCTGAAAAAGGACTGCTGATGCTGTTGGATTCTGACCTCCCTGCACTCGGAATGGATTTTCTGGAGCTACAGGAGTCCAAATGGCACGATTCCAATTGCATTGGAAAGTAGACATCCAAGGGTTTCCAGAAATATATAATAGTTCATACTTTTCTCAAGGATAGATGATGTAAACTGGTGTTCAACGCCAGTTTCATGCTGCAGTCTGGCGTCCAGCGCCAGAAACAGGTTACAAGTTGGAGTTCAACGCCAGAAACAGGTTACAACCTGGCGTTGAATGCCCAAAACAGCCCAGGCACGTGAGAAGCTTTAGTCTCAGCCCCAGCACACACCAAGTGGGCCCCAAAAGTGGATTTCTGCACTATCTATCATAGTTTACTCATTTTCTGTAAACCTAGGTTACTAGTTTAGTATTTAAACAACTTTTAGAGATTTATTTTGTATCTGATGACATTTTTAGATCTGAACTTTGTACCTTTTGACGGAATGAGTCTCTAAACTCCATTGTTGGGGTGAGGAGCTCTGCTGTGTCTCGATGAATTAATGCAAGTATTTCTGTTTTCCATTCAAACATGCGTGTTCCTATCTAAGATATCCATTCGCACTTTAATATGAATGTGATGAACGTGACAATCATCATCATTCC
>NC_029790.2:92321603-92336546 GCF_000816755.2 Arachis ipaensis
ATTTTTATTTCAAAATTTAAAATCTTTTTCAAATCATATCTTTTTCAAAACCTCCTGACCACTTTCTCTCTTCTCATTTTTTCAAAAATCTTCACCTATTTTTATTTATTTTATTTTAATTTATTTTATTTTCGAAATAATTAAATAAATAAATAAATAAATAAAAATAAATTTTTATTTTACATCATCTCCCTTTCTCCATCATGGATCTAAGTGGAAATGAACAGTCCAGGAGGACTCTGGGGTCATATGCTAACCCCTCTACTGCTTCATATGGGAGTAGTATCTGCATACCCTCCATTGGAGTCAGTAGCTTTGAGTTGAATCCTCAGCTCATTATCATGGTGCAGCAAAGTTGCCAGTATTCCGGTCTTCCACAGGAAGAACCTATAGAGTTTCTGGCACAGTTTTTACAAATTACTGACACATTATATGATAAGAAAGTAGATCAGGATGTCTACAGATTATTACTGTTTCTATTTGCTGTAAAAGACCAAGCCAAGAGGTGGTTAAATAACCAACCTAAGGCTAGCATAAGGACATGGAAACAGCTGACAGAAAAATTCATGAATCAATACTTTCCTCCAAAATGGATGACACAGCTAAGACTGGACATCCAAGGCTTTAAACAAGGAGATAATGAATCTCTTTATGATTCCTGGGAGAGATACAAAGAGATGCTACGAAAATGCCCCTCTGAAATGTTTTCAGAGTGGGTTCAGTTAGACATCTTCTATTATGGGCTTGCAGAAAGAGCTCAGATATCTCTAGATTACTCAGCTGGTGGATCTATTCACATGAGAAAGACAATTGAAGAAGCTCAAGAGCTCATTGATACAGTTGTCAGAAATCAGCATTTGTATCTAAGCAGTGACCCTTCCATGAAAGAAGAGGCTAAAATAGTAACTGCTGAACTCAGTCCTGCAGAGCACGCTGCTGAATTCAATCAGCAATTGGATTTTCTAACAAAGCAGTTAGCTGAATTCAAGGATAAACTACAAGAGACAAGGATGGCTAATATAAACATGGAAGTACAATTAAAGCAAACAAAGCAGCAGCTGTCAAAACAAATAATAGAAGAATGCCAAGCAGTTCAATTAAGAAGTGGGAAAGCACTAAATACCCCACTTCAAGATAGCAGGAAACCAAGAAATAAGCAAACCACCCAAAATCCATCTGAGGACAGTAAGAGCCCAGGGAAAAATAATTCTGTCGCTAAAACGCCAGAAGTTGGGTGGAAGGCTGGCGCTGAATGCCCAGACCATGCTCAGGACTGGCGTTCAACGCCAGAAACAAGCAAGGATCTGGCGTTGAACGCCCAAAAAAAGCACAGTCCTGGCGTTCAAACGCCATGAACAGATGAGGAGCTGGCGTCTAACGTCACTCCAGCTTCTAACTCTGGCACTCAATTGCCAGTGAGGGATCAGACACACACAAGTGCTGATAACAACCCATCTAAAAAGGCTTCTTCAACCACTTCTGTAGGAAATAAACTTACATAAAATTTCAAACAAGGGAATAGAGGTGGATCAAGCAAAAATAGAGGTAATTGAAAAATTACCACCACCTGCCAATGTTAAGGCAATCAGAAGCTTTCTGGGGCATACAGGATTCTATAGGAGGTTTATAAAGGATTTTTCAAAAATCGCAAAACCTCTGAGCAATCTGCTAGCTGCTGACATGCCATTTGTGTTTGACACAGAGTGTCTACAGGCGTTTGAAACGCTGAAAGCCAAGCTGGTCACAGCACCAGTTATTTCTACACCAGACTGGACATTACCATTTGAGCTAATGTGTGATGCCAGTGATCACGCCATTGGTGCAGTACTAGGGCAGAGGCATGACAAGCTTCTGCATGTCATTTATTATGCTAGCTGCATTTTAAATGATGCCCAGAAAAACTATACAACCACAGAAAAAGAATTGCTTGCAGTGGTTTATGCCATTGACAAGTTTAGATCATACTTGGTAGGATCAAAGGTGATTGTGTATACTGACCATGCTGCTCTTAAATATCTACTCACAAAACAGGATTCAAAACCCAGGCTCATAAGATGGGTGTTACTTCTGCAAGAGTTTGATATAGAAATAAGAGACAGAAAAGGGACAGAGAACCAAGTAGATGATCATCTGTCCCGGATAGAGCCAATAGAAGGGACGTCATTCCCCTCTCTTGAAATCTCTGAGACCTTTCCAGATGAGCATTTGTTTGCCATTCAGGAAACACCATGGTTTGCAGACATTGCAAACTACAAAGCTGCAAGGTTCATTCCCAAGGAGTACAGCAGGCAACAAAAGAAAAAATTAATTACTGATGCAAAGTACTACTTATGGGATGAACCCTATCTCTTTAAGAGATGTACAGATGGCATAATCCGTAGGTGTGTGCCTAAAGAAGAAGCACAAAGGATCTTATGGCATTGCCATGGGTCACAATATGGAGGTCATTTCGGAGGTGAGCGAACAGCCACCAAGGTCCTCCAATGTGGCTTCTACTGGCCTACACTCTACAGAGATTCTCGAGAGTTTGTACGTAACTGTGACAGTTGCCAGAGAGCTGGTAATTTGCCTCACAGTTATGCCATGCCTCAACAAGGAATCTTGGAGATTGAGTTGTTTAATGTATGGGGTATTGATTTCATGGGGCCTTTCCCACCATCATACTCAAACACTTATATTCTGGTGGCAGTTGACTATGTATCAAAATGGGTTGAGGCCATTGCCACACCCACCAATGATACTAAAATAATGCTGAAGTTCCTCCAGAAACATATATTCAGCAGGTTTGGTGTTCCCAGGGTACTAATCAGTGATGGGGGCACTCACTTCTGCAACAAATAGCTTTACTCTGCCATGGTCTGGTATGGGATTCGCCACAAGGTGGCGACTCCATATCATCCACAGACAAATGGGCAAGCTGAAGTCTCTAACAGAGAACTAAAAAGAATCCTGGAACGGACTGTAAGTACCCATAGAAAGGATTGGGCACGAAGCTTGGATGATGCTCTGTGGGCTTACAGAACAGCATTCAAGACCCCTATAGGGACCTCTCCATACCAACTTGTGTATGGTAAGGCATGCCACCTGCCCGTGGAACTGGAACATAAAACCTACTGGGCAACCAGATTTCTAAACTTTGATGCCAAATTAGCTGGAGAAAAAAGATTGCTCCAGCTAAATGAGCTAGAGGAATTCAGATTCACTGCTTTCGAAAATGCCAAGCTTTATAAAGAGAAATAAAAAAAGTGGCATGACAGAAAGCTGTCATCTAGAGTCTTTGAACTAAGACAAAAGGTTCTGTTGTTTAACTCTAGGCTCAGGCTATTCCCCGGGAAACTGAAGTCCCGGTGGAGGGGACCATATGTGATTACAAGTGTATCACCATATGGTTATGTGGAGCTTCAAGATATTGATTCTGACAAGAAGTTCATTGTTAATGGACAGAGAATTAAGCACTATCTTGAAGGCAATGTTGAGCAAGAGTGCTCAAGGCTGAAGCTAGATTAAAAGCTCAGCAAGGTCCAGCTAAAGACAATAAAGAAGCGCTTGCTGGGAGGCAACCCAGCCATGGGGCATCACTTCCCCTAAGCATTTTGCCCTATTCTTGATTTTATTTGTTTATATAAAGTTCACTGATACTAAGGTAAAGAGTCAATTGTATAAGTTCACAGGGCTACAGAAGGATTCTGCACACAAAACAGAGAAAAAGAGCTCACTGGCAAGAAAATGCCAGTAATAGTCTGTTTTGGGCGTTCAACGCCCAAAAGAAGCATCCACTGGGCATTGAACGCCAGTAAGGATAGCCATCTGGGCGTTAAACGCCAGAAAGAAGCATCTTCTGGGCGTTGAACGCCAGAAAGAAGCTCCTTCTGGGCGTTTAACGCCAGATTTACAGCATCCTGGGCGTTCAGAAAAACGCCCAGTGACAAAGGAGTTCCTGGCGTTCAACGCCAGAAAGAAGCAACAGCTGGGCGTTGAATGCCCAGGAGAAGCAGCAGTTGGGTGTTGAACGCCCAAAACATGCAGCGTTTGGGCGTTCAAATGCCAGGATGGTGGGGAGGAGGTAAATTCGTTTTTTTTTTCTTCATATTTTTCATTTTAATCTTAATTTTCATGTTTTAATTCATGATTTCTTGCATAAACATGTTACAAACCCTGATTTTTAAAATCCCTAATTTCTAAAAACCCTTCTTTAAAAATATTAAATGTATCTTAATCCATAAGCACAAATCCTTTTTTCAATCCAATTCAACTCTTTTTCAAAATTTTCAAAACAAATCTATCTCTTTTCATTCAAAAATCTTTTCAACTAATCAATATCTTTTTCAAATCTCCATATTATCTTTTTCAAAAATCCAATTTTATCTTTTTCAAATATCTTTCATATCTTTTCAATTTTAAATTATATCTTTTCTTATCATACTTAATTTTTTTTTTAAAATCATATCTTCTATCTTATCTTTCTCCCTATTTTCGAAAACCCCCACTCCCCTTTAAAAACCCATTCGGCCTCCTTCCTCTCATCCACCATCCTACACTAGCTCTCCTTCTATCCCTCTCCTTTCTTTTCTTTTGCTTGAGGACAAGCAAACCTGTAAGTTTGGTGTGTTTATCCGTGATCACTAAACCATACCCACTAAGATCATGGCTCCTAAAGGAAAACAACCCACTCCAAGAGGCAAGAAAGAGAGTGTTCCAAAACCACTTTGGAATCAAGGGAAGTTCTTAACTAAAGAACATTCAGACCATTATTACAAAATAATGGGTCTAAGATCAGTGATCCCGGAAGTTAGATTCGATCTGAAAGAAGACGAATATCTGGAGATCCAGGAGCAAATTCGAATCAGGAACTGGGAGATCCTAGCTAATCCTGAAACGAAAGTGGGAAGTAATATGGTCCATGAGTTCTATGCTAATATGTGGCAAACAGACAAGCAAAGACTATCTGGATCTGCTCTCTATGACTATCGGACCTTGGTCAGAGGAAAGATTGTTCATACCCACCCTGACAATATCAGAGAGATCTTAAAGTTACCTCAGCTGAAAGATGATCCAGACTCCTTCAATAGGAGAATGATGAGAACAGACAAGGGCCTGGATAAGATTCTAGAGGATATATGTATCCCTGGAACCAGGTGGACCACCAGCACGAAGGGTGTCCCAAATCAACTCAAAAGATAAGATCTCAAACCAGTCGCCAGAGGATGGCTGGACTTCATTGGGCATTCTCTGCTGCCCACTAGCAACCGTTCTGAAGTCACTATTAGAAGAGCAGTGATGATCCATTGCATCATGATGGGAAAAGAAGTGGAAGTTCATCAACTAATTTCAACTGAATTTTACAAAATTGCAAACAAAAATTCCAAAGATGCCAGGTTGGCTTATCCAAGCTTGATTTCTATGCTTTGCAAGGATACTGGAGTAAGGATGGGAATAACTGAGTATATCTCAGTTGAGCGACCAATCACCAAAGCATCAATGGAAAAACAACAAGCACAGGATGACCCCATCAAGAAGAGAACACAGGAATTTCTCCCAGAAATCCCTCAATCTGAAGACTCGGAGTATCTTGAAACATCTATTACCAAGATGCAAGAAGCTATGGAACAAATAAAGAAAGAACAGAAGGAATAAAGTAGCATTCTTTGCTATTTGCTTAAAGAACAGGAGGAGCAAGGGCGTGATTTAAGGGAATTGAAGCGCCAGAAATTATCTCTTAAAGGACCAAGCACCCCGCAGATTAGAGGAACATCCACTTCCCAGAACAAAGGTTGTTAAATTCCAATCTTAGCCTTAACTCTGTGATAACTGTTTTTATTTTAGTTTTACCTTAGGAGTCATATAGTAGTAATTAATATCTATATTTTTGATTTTATCTCCAATTAAGCTATAATTTAATTTTATCATCATCATTAAACATGAATAAAATAGAAGAATTTCTTTAGAATAAGAGGCAATATTTTTTGAGTTTTTAATAAGATAAATTCTAATTATTTACATGTGGTGGCAAGGCTTTCTGTCTTCTGAATGAATGCTTGAACAGTGCATATGTCTTTTGAATTTGATGTTTAAGACTGTTAAATATGTTGGCTCTTGAAAGAATGATGAACATGAGACATGTTATTGATAATCTGAAAAATCATAAAAATGATTCTTGAAGCAAGAAAAAGTAGTGAATACAAAAGCTTGCAAAAAAAATAGAGAAAGAAAAAAAGAGAAAGCAAGCAGAAAAAGCCAAAGCTCTTAAAACCAAAAGGCAAGAGCAAAAAGCCAATAGCCCTTAAAACCAACAGGCAAGGGTAATAAAAAGGACCCCAAGGCTTTGAACATCAGTGGATAGGAGGGCCTGAATCCTGGCCTAAGCGGCTAAACCAAGCTGTCCCTAACCATGTGCTTGTGGCGTGAAGGTGTCAAGTGAAAACTTGAGACTGAGCGGTTAAAGTCAAGGTCCAAAGCAAAAAGAAGAGTGTGCTTAAGAACCCTGGACACCACTAATTGGGGACTTTAACAAAGCCGAGTCACAATCTAAAAGGTTCACCCAATTATGTGTCTGTGGCATTTATGTATCCGGTGGTAATACTGGAAAACAAAGTGCTTAGGGCCACGGCCAAGACTCATAAAGTAGCTGTGTTCAAGAATCAACATACTGAACTAGGAGAATCAATTTTCAGGTAATTTCTGGCTGAAATTGAGGGACCTGAGCAAAAATCTAATTCAGAGGCTGAAAAAGGACTGCTGATGCTGTTGGATTCTGACCTCCCTGCACTCGGAATGAATTTTCTGGAGCTACAAAAGTCCAAATGGCGTGCTTCCAATTGAATTTGAAAGTAGACATCCAGGGCTTTCCACCAATATATAATAGTCCATACTTTGCTCAAGGATAGACGACGTAAACTGGTGTTCAACGCCAGTTCCATGCTGCAGTCTGGCGTCCAGCGCCAGAAACAGGTTACAAGTTGGAGTTCAACGCCAGAAACAGGTTACAACCTGGCGTTGAACGCCCAAAACAGCCCAGGAACGTGAGAAGCTTTAGTCTCAGCCCCAGCACACACCAAGTGGGCCCCAGAAGTAGATTTCTGCACTATCTATCATAGTTTACTCATTTTCTGTAAACCTAGGTTACTAGTTTAGTATTTAAACAGCTTTTAAAGATTTATTTTGTATCTGATGACATTTTTAGATCTGAACTTTGTACCTTTTGACGGCACGAGTCTCTAAACTCCATTGTTGGGGCTGATGAGCTCTGCTGTGTCTCGATGAATTAATGCAAGTATTTCTGTTTTCCATTCAAACATGCGTGTTCCTATCTAAGATATCCATTCGCACTTCAATATGAATGTGATAAACATGACAATCATCATCATTCCTCCATGAACGCGTGCCTGACAACCACTTATGTTCCACCGTAGAATGAATGAATATCTCTTAGATCTCTTAATCAGAATCTTCGTGGTATAAGCTAGATTGATGGCAGCATTCAAGAGAATCTGAAAAGTCTAAACCTTGTCTGTGGTATTCCGAGTAGGATTCAGGGATTGAATGACTGTGATGAGCTTCAAACTCGCGAGTGCTGGGCATGGTGACAGACGCAAAAGGATAGTAAATCCTATTCCGGTACGATTGAGAACCTGCAGATGATTAGCCGTGCGGTGACAGCGCATCTGGACCCTTTTCACTGGAAAGATGGATGGTAGCCATTGACAACGGTGATCCACCAACACACAGCTTGTCATAGGAGGACGTGTGTGCGTGAATCAGAAAACAGAGGAAAGCAGAATTTCAAAAGACAAACCATCTCCAAAACTCCAACATACTCTCCATCATTGCATACAAGTATAAATTGTGTTCTGCCCTTTTATTCCTTGCAATCAAATTTGATAAGTGAATTATTTTATTGTTTTCCTGACTAAGAGTTACAAGATAACCATAGATTGCTTCAAGCCAACAATCTCCGTGGGATCGACCCTTACTCACGTAAGGTATTACTTGGACGACCCAGTGCACTTGCTGGTTAGTGGTACGAGTTGTAAAAAGTGTGATTTACAATTCGTGCATCAAAGGCCACACCAAACTTAGCAATTTAGCTAGTTCTCAGCCCATTCACTCCTCATTAGTTATGCCTTCATCAAGTTGCAATTCCAGAATAGAAAGAAATAAAAGAGTGTAAAGAAAATCTAGCTACCAAAACTAATATCAAACTTTCTAATCTACAGTTGTGAACTAATCCTAATTTGGTAATGTAACACAAATGTGAGGCTGAAAATTAAACTATATAAAGCAATAGATTTTAAACTACTTCTAAGAAAGGTAATTAAATCAAAAAGGATAAAGTGTTGGGGTGCCTCGCAACTAGCGCTTCTTTATTGTCATTAGCTTGACATTCCTTCATCTTTAGCTGAGCTTGTAGCTCACTCTCTGCTCCTCTAAGGAGCCTCCCAAGTAGTGTTTGAGTCTATGGCCATTGACAGTAAAAGTTCTCCATGAGCTCTACATGTTCATAGGGAAACACCTTGAGTATGGTGAAAGGTCCTGACCATCGAGACTTAAGTTTTCCAGGGAAGAACTTGAGTTTTGAGTTGTAGAGTAACACCTTCTGTCCTTTAGTGAACTCCCTTCTTGCTATCTTTTGGTCATGCCATCTTTTTGTGTTCTCTTTGTAGATTTTTGCATTCTCATATGCTTGATTTCTAAACTCCTCCAACTCATTGAGTTGCATTAATCTCTTTTCTCCAGCAGCTTGCTCATCATAGTTTAACATTTTTAGAGCCCAAAATGCTCTATGCTCAAGTTCAACTGGTAAGTGACAAGCCTTGCCACATACCAGTTGGTATGGAGACATCCCAATGGGAGTCTTATAGGCTGTTCTGTAGGCCCATAGTGCATCATCCAGCTTCTTAGACCAATCCTTTCTTGAGCTTCCAATAGTTTTTTCAAGGATTCTTTTTAGCTCTCTGATAAACCCATATTTTATGATATATTTTGTGCTTAGTTTGAGTGATTTATTCAATCCTTCACCCACTTATTCATATTAATTGCATAGTTTTACTTTCCCTTCCTCATTATGTGATGTATGTGAAAAACATGTTTCCTATGCTTTAAAACTAATTATTTTAATTACCTTTAATTCCATTCGATGCCGTGACTAGTGTGTTGAGTAGTTTCAGATCTTCTAAAGGCAGGAATGACTTAAAGGATGGAAAGGAAACATACAAAAATGGAAGGAAAGCACAAAACAGAGTTTCTAAAGAAACTGGCATCCACGCGATCGCATGGGCGACGCAGACGCATGCCAAGCGCGAATCAACAGCGACGCGGCCGCATGACTGACGCGACCGTGTGACAAGAAAAGCTCCGAATGACGCGACCGTGTGACCCACACGGACGCGTGACAGAGGCCACGCACCAGAAATTACAGAAAACGCTCCCAGCGATTTTTGAAGCCCTTTTTGGCCCAAATCCAAGTCCAGAAGGCATAGACCAGAGGTTATGAAGTGAGGGAATGCATCCATTCATAGGGAGATGACTTTAGTTTAGTTTTCATGAGTTAGATTTAGTTTGGAGAGAGGTTCTCTCCTCTCTCTTAGGATTAGGATTTAGGATTTCTCTTAATTCGGGAGTAACTCTCAATCCCAGGTTTAATGTTCCTTTACTTCAAGCTTCTCTTTTACTTTTATTCACTACTTTAGTTGGTTATTTACTTTTGCAATTTAATTTATGAACTCTTCCATGTTACAGATTATTATTTTGGATTAATGTTATTTGAGGTATTTCAGTTAATATTGCTTTCTTTTATTTATTAGTTACAATTATTCCCAATCTGAAGACATTCTTATTCTAGTAGATTTACTTTTCTCCTTTTGGTTTTGGTTAAGAAATCAGTAACTCAGGAGTTATCAAACTCAAACATGCTTGATAATTGTTATCTTTGTTAATTGAATTGAGCTTCAAGAATCCCAATCTTTTCTTAGAAAATAAAATAGGATCCGAAGATCAATCCAATTAATCCATTGACCTTCCTTTATCTTAGTAAAGGTTAACAAAGCGGAATTAAGATTCAATTCTCATCATCATTGATAAGGATAGCCAGGATAGGACCTCTAGTTTCTCATACCTTGCCAAAAGTTTATTTACAGTCATTTATTTATTTTACTTGCCATTTAAATTGCATGTTCTTCGTTTACTTTATTCGCTAATTAAACTATTCACTCCTCATTCTCAAAACCCCAATTTACAATCTCCATAACCAATAATAAGAACATAATTCTCTGCAGTTCCTTGAGAAGACGACCCGACGTTTGAATACTTCGGTTATCAATTTATTTAGGGGTTTGTTACTTGTGACAACCAAAACATTTGTATGAAAGGACTTTTGTTGGTTTAGAAGCTATACTTGCAACGAGGATTTATCCGCAAATTTCTAGACCACGCAAAAGTTCCTCTCATCAAAATGGCGCCGTTGCCGGGGAATTGCAATCGTGTGCCTTATTATTGGTTATTGTAAATATTCTTCTTTTACTTGTTTATTTGTTTTTATTTTTCCCTTTTATTTTCATCAGCTACTATGAATTCTCACCCCTTTCACTTTGAGTTTGGTTCTAATGTTATTGAAAGGAATGAAAGTTATAACAGGAATATGCATCAAGGTCAAACCAATCAAGGATGGATGGAGCCGAGAGGACCTAATCAACCCTTTAGGCAACAACACCCTCCAAGATATCATGGACAAAGACCATTCTGCAATGCATACCCAGCTGGAAGATATGGTGGACAACCTTGTAACTACCAACAAGCCCCACCACGTGCCTATAGACCATCCTCTCAACATAAGCTCGAACTACCACGCTCACAAGATTCTTTTCACCATTCACCACCACATGATCCTCATTTACCCCAGCTCCAATCCAATCACTCCCAAACACCACCACTTCCCCCTGTACCACGTCCAAACCTATCACCCCGGGAATCAGAGATTCGCCTCAAGGAAACAGCAGATCAACTTCAAACAACTATTCATCAACTGGAGCAAGCAATAAGTCAATTACTTGCCAGACGTTCGAACATTCAAGGCCCTCCCACAACACCATGTGGACAATCTAATGAAGAGCGTAGCATGAAGGAGATACTAGAGACTCCAGTGGACATGACAGAGCCTGACTTCGTACTAGAACAAGTAGAGGAAGCTGTCACTGTACAAGAAGAAGAGTTGGTTGAAGACTTAGGAGACGCTGAACCCCCATGCAAATCAAGAGTTGTGGAGAATTCTGTCAAGGATGTTACAATTGATGCTAAGGAGGATAGTGCACAACCTCCAAAGCTAAGCTTTTATGAAGAACTAGACAGGATAATTCCAGAAGCAAGTTTCCTTGATGATGATAATGAACTTGCATCCGCAAGTGAATGCTCTGAGATCGAAGACTCTTCCCCAGATGAATACGAAGATGACGTGGAGGTAGATTTCTCTAAACCACCTATTTATGACTCAAGTGATGAGGAAGACATAGATGGCTTTGATCAGGACGATGTTACATTTGAAGAATTCTGCAAAAAAGTGGAGAATTTCACAGAAGAGCACAAGGGAGTAGAACTCACAGAACCACTGGAACCACCTACTCCAAGGCCATTACCACCCAATACAAGCTTCAAGTGGGTACAATCCTTAACTTTTAACTGTATTTTTCCACTTGAATATGGTTTGCTTGAAACAGATGGCCAGCTTAGAGCTCTCTGTGGCTTTAAGAGTAAAAGGGAAATGGCTCGTACTCAGAGTTAGTGCACAAGGTTCGATAAGGTTCCATGCTTCAACTTGAAGTGCACGGATTGGCATCATGATCAACCGGATGGATCTCGGAAAACGTTTGGTTATCCTGGTGAGAATCTAATCTCTAAACCGCCCAGATGGAAAAGTATAGATCAAGACGAAGGCGGATTTAAAAGCAAAGTTTGGGATCCTGGAATCTATGCCAACATTTGTCAACCCGGGAGTCTGAGAATCTGTTTGAAGCTGCCCAGAAGTTTCACGTGCCTAGTTTGGGACCCCGGAGGCTATTGGCATTCCAAGCATTGGTGGAGATTTCTGGATGAATTTAAGCATAAGCCACCATAACAGGAAGCTCCTCCAATGTCCAACTTAAGGACTTTAACTAAAAGTGCTAGGTGGGAGACAACCCACCATGGTATGATTGTTCATTTTTCAATTTTTATTTCGTTTTGTTTGTTTTCAAGTGTTATTTTATTTTATAATATTGAACCTGGAATTTTGCATCGCATTCATATTAATCATTGCATTCTGCATACTGCATAAAAAAAAAGAGAGAGAAGGTGCTCCACGCGACCACATCATCCATGCGATCGCGTCAAATGGCGTAAAACATTACCCACGCGGCCGCGTGACCTGGAGGTCGGCATAAAGATCCAACGTCCAGAAAGCTAGGCAGGAATCGTGCGGCCATTGTGTGTTTCGCACAATTGACCCACGCGATCGCGTCACTCATGCGATCGCGTCACTTGCACAATACCAATCCCACGCGATTGCGTGAGCGACGCGATCGCGTCGCATGGATTGCACCACACCCCAAAAGGAGACAGAGAGTTACGCTGAAACGACGCTGGATTTGTGCGTTTAGCACAAATTCCAGCGATGCGATCGCATGCCCCGGGTGATCGCGTCATTTACTCTTTTTGCCCTCCACGCGATCGCGTCATTTACGCGATCGCGTCACACCATTTTTTTGCTCCAGCCACACGACCGCGTGGATTCAAATTTATAATCCCCCCCAGCCACGCGAACCCTACCAGTCGCGCCCCCCCCCCCCAAACCTTTCTTTTCCCTCTCTTCTCCTCCAATCCAACCATCACCACCCAGCCACCACCACGCCACCGCCGACCACCGCCGACCACCCAGAACCCGCCGCCACCCACCCCCCTTCCTCCTTCCCCCTTCTTTCTTCTTCTTCCTTCTTCTTTCCCCTCCAACGCCACTGCCCCCCTCCGCGACCACCACCCACCGCCGCCGCCCCGTCACCACTGCCCAGCGCCACCCCCACCGCCGCACCGCCCTTCTCCGCCGCGCCAGACGCCGTCACCACCACCCCCAGCCACCTTTCTGCCTATTCTCCCTAGTTCGCCTACCAGGTTCCGCCGAACGCCACCCTTTTATCCTTTCATCGTTGGTTCCTATTTTTCTTTTCTGTTATTGTTCATCTTTAAGTTAGTTAGATATGCATGTTGTAGTAGATTTTAGGATGTTAAGTAGCCTAGGATGTGGTTGGTGGATTTAGGTCTGTTTAATTGCCCTGTTCTTGTTTCTTGTTTCTTTATTTTCACAATTCTGCTGATGCTGTGCCGTTAGTTTTCTTTATATGATATAATTTCTTGTTTCATGCTGCTCTTTACTCTGAATTTTCATGTTTATATTCCTTATATGTAAGTACAGCTTTAATTTTGATTCATATGAACTATTTGACTGCTGTTTGTTTTCCAGGACAATCCAATTTTAGCTGGAATGCTGCCCAAATTTCTGTAAAATGTTTCCATTCATGTTTTGGTTTTGCCATTTTGAAATCTATTTTACTCTGTTTTAACCAAACCATTCATGAATGCCCGGGCAAGTTTTCTTATCCTTTTTGATTTCCTGGTTCCTATACTGCATTTTTGATGTTTGATTCCAAATTTCTGCTTTCTCTGTATCTATTTGAATCATCATCAAACTGTTTTACTTGTTTGGATATGAGTTACTTATCGCTTCTAACTGTGAATACTTGTTACTTGGAATATTTTCATTATGCCACTTCCTTTAACCCACTTCTACTAACTCACTAATTTTCACCTCCTAAACTCTTTTTCAATTCTAACTAACCTAACCTTTCAAAAACTTCTTTTCTGATTTTCTTTCACTTTCTCTTAACATTCTAACCAAGGCATGATGTTTATTTTTCTATTTCACATGAATTTTATTCCATTTTGGATTGTAAATTCTTCTTTTCGAACTTTTAACTCCTATTCAATCCTTAATGCACTTTTACTTAGCTCATATTCATTACTCTCCTGCTCCTTTGCCACTATGTGCTTCTCTTGTTAACTGCCTCCTTGTTTTCCTATTTTTTATATATCCTTGAATTCTATTTTTCAGGATGTCGGACTCCCACAAAAAAGGGAAAGAAAAGGCAACAACTGGCAAACGGAAAAGATGAGAAGCCTCTATGTCTATCATTGATCTCATGCATGATGCCTCCTTGCGGGAGAAAAATTTTACCCCGCAGGAGAAGGCCGACCAGCTAATCCCTGCTACTGATCCAGTAAAATTTGTAAACCGATACTGTGAGCTGAGGTATCCGGTGTTTGCAACCTCCAGGAACCTATACCTGGAGAGGACTCTGAAGATCCCAGAAGAACTCCATCAATACACCTCTGACCAGATCAAACAAAGAGGCTGGTTCTTCTTGGAGAGACCTCTGACTGAGGTCAATGCATCTTGGGTTAGAGAATTCTACTGTAATTACTTCAAGACTTCCCTAGATGCAGTGAAGCTCAGAGGGAAGTAGATTCTGGTTACTGAAGAGGCCATTGAGGATGTTTTGAAGCTTCTGCCTAAGACTGATCAGCTGGATGGTTATCAGAAAGCTGAGGAAGACATGCGCTTTATGCGATTTGATTGGGATGCAGTAAAGGCCCGGATAGCCCTTAACCCAACCGTTCCTTGGATTATGGGTCAGAACACCACCATGCCAAAGGGAATCAAGCACATTTACCTGAATGATGAGGCTCGACTATGGCATCAGATACTTAGCAACTTCATTATGCCGAGTACTCACGAGACTGAGATACCAGCCGCTATGATCACCCTCCTATGGTGTGTGATGGAGGGTAAGGACTTGTACCTGCTTATACCTTTCCTTTCTCACGGAGCCTGTACCTGGGACCGGTACATTTTGGCCTATTTCGCAC
>NC_029790.2:92336594-92359012 GCF_000816755.2 Arachis ipaensis
ACAGCTGGGCCGTCGAGCTGACGTGCCTTGGGAGGATGCTGATGAGAGGCCACCTGCTGCAGAATGCAAGAAGATTATCCCGCACAGCAGGAACTTTCTGGCCTTGGGCTACAGATCTCCATTCCTCACTGCTCCTGGTGACACTGCCACACCATCTTCCGGCCCCTCTTCCTCTATAGCTACACCTGCCACCACCACTGCACCTCCACCTGCCCCAGAGCCCATCTATCATCTAGTGCACCGCCTGTTTCGACGGCTTGACCAGATGGAGCGTCGCAACAAGCGACGCTATGAGCACCTGAAGCTGATGATATGATCTGGCGACATCCCCTCCGAGCCTGACACACCATCCGAGGCATCTGAGGAGGAGGCGGATGATCCCGAGGCAGAGACCCATCCACAGAGCGAGGCAGAGCAGGCAGGCACCCAGCAGGCAGCACACCATCAGGAGGCTCTGCCTCAGATTCAGGCTGTAGACCCTGAGATCCCTCTTTAGTCAGCACCTCCTCCGCAGCAGTCAGACCCTCAGATCACCACCTCAGAGACCCCAGCTACCCGTCCTTTCAGTGATGACACCCCTTCACATCCTGCTTGACTGAGCATCAGGGATGATGCTACATTTTAAGTGTGGGGAGGTCGCCATCTCTGGTGTTTTTTTTTTTGGTGAACCACTACATACTTTTTTTATTTCTTTTGCTATTTTTCTATATTTTTCTTTTTATTTCTATTTTTCAGTACTTATACATTGCTATTTTCATGTATTTATACTCTATTTCTGTATTTTACATTTTTAGTTCATATTTTAGCCACTTAGTTTGGTTGCAATTCTAACTTATTAGTTATAGAAATTATGGATTGATTAGTATAGTTTACCCTTTTTCAGCATAAGATAACTTGGAATAGATTGAAAAGAAAAAGGAAGTAAACTACAGACTTTAACAGAAGCAAAACAATCCACATACTTTGTACATATAGCATTACATATTAGTTAGTTAGCAACATTTCATCAAGGAGAAACACTAGAACTTTAAAGCCACCTTAAGTTTTACATTGAGAACAATGGGAATTTTTAACTAAACCTGCATGACATACATAATTGATAAATGATTTTTGAGCTAGAGAACACATTGCCTGTGAGTTTTGAGCTTAATTGTATGATTACATTCAAACCATAATTTTTATTCCTGTGTGTTCCGCCCTTCTTTTATATTCTGGTATTCTTTACTTTGTTTTAATCTATATGTCCGATTATAGATTAGGAATACATACCAAGAGAGTGATTGAGGCCATTATTTGATTTTAGCTCACTTATCCCAAAATAGCCTACCCTTTACATCACTCTTGTTAGCCCCCTTGAGCCTTTAAATCCCCTTTTATTCTATTAGCCACATTACTAGCCTTAAGCAGAAAAACAAAATAAAATCCCAAGTTGAATCCTTGGTTAGCTTAAGATAGAAAATTATGTATAGTTTAAATATGGAAAAATCTATTGGGAACATGGATGATAAAAACAAAAGGGTAGAAAAGAATTAAAATAATTCAAAATAAGAATTTTTGGGAAGCATGCTCATGTGAAATCAAAATAATTGAATTACTATGTACAATAAAAAAAGAGAAGATTTTATTTTTCAGTATTTGAATAAAGGGGACACAAAAAGAATTCCCCAATTGTGAAATAAAGCAATGCACATGGGATAAAAATAAACATTGAGATATGAGCATGTAACATCAAAAGTGAGAAAATATGGAAAATAGGTAAAGAAGCTTTGATTTAGAAAGTATGTATGTTAGGTGAGATCTTATTCTAATTAAGGATTCACTTATTAGCTCACTCAGCCTTATACATATACCCTCACCTTTACCTTGGCCCCATTACAACCTTACTTAAAGACCTCATGATTTTTGGTATGACTATATTCTATGATTGTTGATTGGTTAGATGAAGAACAAAGTTATAGAAAGTAAGAATAAAAAAAAGAAGAATAGAGTGATTAACCCAATAAACACTGAGTGATTAGAGAGTAAACACAAAATCCAGTGAGGGTTCAATAGCTCATTAACATTTATCTCTGTTTAAATTATTAATTGTATTGCAAAGTTTATAAAATGCTTTTCTCTCCCATTTCAATTGTAAAGGCACTTTATCACTATCTAAGGTTTGGCTATATATATACATAACTCCTTGAGAATGTGAATTAATTTAACTACATGCAAGCTTTATATACAAGTGAATAAAAATTAGAATTGCATGATGCATCATTCATTTAGGTAGTTGCATTTAGATTAGATTGCATTACATGACATTCCATCACTTTAACCTTACTTTTCACCTTGGATTTAGCATGAGGACATGCTATTGTTTAACTGTGGGGAGGTTGATAAACCCATATTTTATGATATATTTTGTGCTTAGTTTGAGTGATTTATTCAATCCTTCACCCACTTATTCATATTAATTGCGTAGTTTTACTTTCCCTTCCTCATTATGTGATGTATGTGAAAAACATGTTTCCTATGCTTTAAAACTAATTATTTTAATTACCTTTAATTCCATTCGATGCCGTGACTAGTGTGTTGAGTAGTTTCAGATCTTCTAAAGGCAGGAATAACTTAAAGGATGGAAAGGAAACATACAAAAGTGGAAGGAAAGCACAAAACGGAGCTTCTAAAGAAACTGACATCCACGCGATCGCATGGGCGACGCGGACGCATGCCAAGCGCGAATCAACAGCGACGCGGCCGCATGACTGACGCGACCGCACGCCTTAAGCAAAACACATATGACGCAGCCGCATGACTAACGCAACCGCGTGACAAGAAAAGGTCCGAATGACGCGACCGCGTGACCCACGCGGACGCGTGACAGAGGCCACGTACCAGAAATTGCAGAAAACGCTCCCAGCGATTTCTGAAGCCCTTTTTGGCCCAAATCCAAGTCCAGAAGGCAAAGACCAGAGGTTATGAAGTGAGGGAATGCATCCATTCATAGGGAGACGAATTTAGTTTAGTTTTCATGAGTTAGATTTAGTTTGGAGAGAGGTTCTCTCCTCTCTCTTAGGATTAGGATTTAGGATTTCTCTTAATTCGGGAGTAACTCTCGATCCCAAGTTTAATGTTCCTTTACTTCAAGCTTCTCTTTTACTTTTATTCACTACTTTAGTTGATTATTTACTTTTGCAATTTAATTTATGAACTCTTCCATGTTACAGATTATTATTTTGGATTAATATTATTTGAGGTATTTCAGTTAATATTGCTTTCTTTTATTTATTAGTTACAATTATTCCCAATCTGAAGACATTCTTATTCCAGTAGATTTACTTTTCTCCTTTTGGTTTTGGTTAAGAAATCAGTAACTCAGGAGTTATCAAACTCAAACATGCTTGATAATTGTTATCTTTGTTAATTGAATTGAGCTTCAAGAATCCCAATCTTTTCTTAGAAAATAAAATAGGATCCGAAGATCAATCCAATTAATCCCTTGACCTTCCTTTATCTTAGTAAAGATTAACAAAGCGGAATTAAGATTCAATTCTCATCATCATTAATAAGGATAGCCAGGATAGGACCTCTAGTTTCTCATACCTTGCCAAAAGTTTATTTACAGTCATTTATTTATTTTACTTGCCATTTAAATTGCCTGTTCTTCGTTTACTTTATTCGCTAATTAAACTATTCACTCCTCGTTCTCAAAACCCCAATTTACAATGTCCTTAACCAATAATAAGAACATACTTTCCTGTAGTTCCTTGAGAAGACGACCCGAGGTTTGAATACGTCGGTTATCAATTTATTTAGGGGTTTGTTACTTGTGACAACCAAAACGTTTGTATGAAAGGACTTTTGTTGGTTTAGAAGCTATACTTGCAACGAGGATTTATCCCCAAATTTCTAGACCACGCAAAAGTTCCTCTCATCACTCTCCGTTGGAGATTTCAGCTTGCCCGTTGGTCTGTGGGTGGTATGGAGTTGCCACTTTGTGCTTTACTCCATATCTGAGAAGGAGTCTCTCGAGTTGTTTGTTGCAGAAGTGTGTCCCTCCATCACTAATGAGAACTATGGAAACTCCAAATCTGCTGAAGATGTTCCTTCTCAAGAAGCTTATCACAACTTTGTTGTCATTTGTTGCAGTGGCTATGGCTTCTACCCACCTTGAGACATAATCAACAGCCACCAATATGTAGCTATTTGAGTAGGTGATGCCAGGGCATTTTGGCCAGTTTTACTAACCTCTTCTTTACTATTTTAGGGTAGTTTCATGCATTTTCTTAGTTAATAAGCAAGTTTTGGGTAGATAATCACTTACATCTTGATTCAAACAAACATTGTGAATTTCATGTGATTTTATGAGAATTATGCATGAATTGAATGACAAATTGGATAATGCATGTCTCATAACTTGGATTAGAGCTTTGATGCACTTTATTTGCTTGATTTCAGGACAAAAGAAGCAAGGAAGAGCCATATTAGCAGCCACGTTAATCTAATTAACGTGACCACTAACGTAGAATGGGAATAAACTTGCAACGTTAATGAGAAAAGTGATTGCCAATAACGCCTTCGAAACCATCATGGCCCACGTTAATTGCCACGTTAACTACATTAACGTGGTAGTTAACGTGGAGAGAAAGGGAGCTCCAGCGTTAGTGGTAAAAGTGAATACCACTAACGCTCCAAATTGGCAATTAGCCACGTTAAGAGTCACATTAACTTAGTTAACGTGAACTCTAACGTGGAAAGAAAGACCATGCCAACGTTAGTGACACTCACCTTTGTCACCAACGTTGGACTAAGCCCAATTGGCCACGTTAAGAGTCACGTTAACTAGATTAACGTGGGAGGAGTAAGGAGTCGCCAACGTTAGTGACACTCACCTTTGTCACTAACGTTGGACCAAGCCACTATGAGCCACTTTGGCTGCCACGTTAATTGTATTAACGTGGAAGCTAACGTGGAGGAAGGAATGATGAGCCAACGTTAGTGACACCCACCTTTGTCACTAAGGAGATGGCTATCACCACAACGTTAGTGGCCACGTTAAGACAATTAACGTGAGACACTAACGTGAGAAGGGGCGTTTGGAGCGTTAGTGACAAAGGTAAGTGTCACTAATGCTCTCGAGGCTAAGGCATGCCCACGTTAAGAGCCACGTTAGTTATACTAACGTGGACTCTAACGTGAGAAAAGGGGGGCTAAGAGCAACGTTATTGGCAAAGGTAAACGCCAATAACGCTTGCGATGGACTAAGAGGCAACGTTAGTGGTCACGTTAGTGCCACTAATGTTAAAGTTAACGTGAACCATCTTGGGCTAGGAACGTTAGTGAAAAAGGTGATCGTCACTAACGTTCTCGAACCCACATTTTCACTTAACGTTAACGCCACTAACGTCCTAGCTAAAGTCCATGCCTACTTCACACTTTCTCTGCAAGTAAAGCTGAGCCCACTAAAGATTCCAAACTGCTTTAAACTCAAGATCCAAAGGCCCATATCCAAAGACTTGAAGAGCCAACTAGAAGTTCAGAAGAGTAGTATATATAGGAGTAGTTTTAAACTAGAGAAGGAGCTTTTGGCATGGGGAGAACTACTCTCTGTATAATTTTACTTTCTCTGCAACTCTAGTTTTACTTTCAGAATGTATTCTCCATCTTTGCTTTCCATTCCCAGAGCTATGAACAACTAAACCCCTTTCATTGGGTTAGGGAGCTCTGTTGTAATTTGATGGATCAATAATAGTTTTCATTATTCTTCTTCTTTCTTTTCTCTTGATTTTACTAGAAAGCTTTCAAATTTCATCCAATTGGGTAGTTGTCTTGGAAAAGAAGCTATTCATACTTGGATCTCTTCGGAACCTTGGAAGAGAAATGAAGAGATCATGCTAGAAATGCTTTCTCATGTTGGACCAAATTGGGGTTTGGATGGATATAGTGACATATAATTCTACCAACACTTTGATTTGAGAATACATGTGGTATAATCAGTGACCACTCTTCATCTCTTCTCATGAGCAATTAGACCAAGGAATTGGCTATTGATCAAGATTTGAGAGATTGAATTACCAAGGAATTAGAATTCAATCACTTAAGATTGCCAAGGAGATCAATGAATGCATTGATTGAGGAAGAGATGAAGATGAACTTGATCCGGAGAATACAACATCTCCTGAGCCCAATGAATTCCCCATTTCTAATCTTACCCATTCTCTTTACTTTCTGCCATTTACTTTTATGTTCATTTCCCCAAATCCCCATTTAAGATTCTGCAATTTACTTTCTGCCATTTACATTTTGCTCTTTAATTCCAGCATTTTCACTTTCTGTTATTTACTTTCTCGCCATTTAATTTTCTGCAATTCTCAAATCAAATTATGCTTAGCTCAACTAGAACATTCCTCCAATTAAAATTGATTGACCAATCAATCCTTGTGGGATTCGACCTCACTCTATTGTGAGTTTTTACTTGACAACAATTCGGTATACTTGCCGAGGGAAAAATTGTTGAGAGACAAGTTTCCGTGCATCAAGTTTATGGCGCCGTTGCCGGGGATTGATTTTGTATCAAAAATGATTAAATTGGTGGATAACTAGATTGAGCAATTTTCTTTTATTTGATTTAAATTCTATTTGATTAATTTACTTTCAGTTTTCGTTATTTCCTTCCCTTTACCCCTACCCGTTAGTGGTGTTCTCGTAGTTGTTACAATTTAGTTCACTAACCCACTAACTGTTTGATATATTGCATCACTCACACTAACAGCATTTTTTTTAACAAAGAATACTCTCTATCTTTCTTTTTCTTTAGCCTTGTTGGTTGTATGACAGGTAGAAGAAGCGGGGCTTCAACTTCCTTCGATTCCGAACTTGAGAGGACCTTCCTTAGAATAAGGAGGGAAGCAAGAGGAAAGAGAATTGTTGGTGTTGAGGAAGAGGAAGAGTACTTTGAACCAGACATGGATGAGAATATGGAGAACCATCATGAAGAAGAGGCTCACAACCATGGCAGAGAAGGTCCAGCAAATCATGCTGGGCAAGAGAGAAGAGTTCTGGGCTCTTACATCAATCCAAACCCAGGAAACTATGGCAGTAGCATTCAAAAGCCAACCATACATGCCAATAACTTCGAACTAAAGCCACAGCTCATCACCCTTGTTCAGAACAACTGTTCATTCGGAGGAAGTGTCCAAGAAGACCCCAATCAACATCTAACCACATTCCTGAGGATATGTGATATTGTGAAGTCTAATGGTGTTTATCCCGACACCTATAGACTGCTTTTGTTTCCCTTCTCACTCAAGGACAAAGCATCCAAATGGCTGGAATCCTTCCTGAGGGAGAGTTTAACAACCTGGGAAGATGTGGTGAACAAATTCTTAGCGAGATTCTATCCTCCTCAACAGATCAACAGGTTGAGAGCCGAGGTACAGACCTTCAGGTAACAAGATGGTGAGACTCTATATGAAGCATGGGAGAGGTTTAAGGATTTGACAAGAAGGTGCCTGATGAGCGGATAATTTGTACGCTTTTTGGCATTATTTTTAGTATGTTTTTAGTAGGATCTAGTTACTTTTAGGGATGTTTTCATTAGTTTTTATGTTAAATTCACATTTCTGGACTTTACTATGAGTTTGTGTGTTTTTCTGTGATTTCATGTATTTTCTGGCTGAAATTGAGAGACTTGAGCAAAAATCCGATTCAGAGGTTGAAGAAGGACTGCTGATGCTGTTGGATTCTGACCTCCCTGCACTCAAAGTGGAGTTTCTGGAGCTACAGAACTCAAAATGGCGCGCTTCCAATTGCTTTGGAAAGTAGACATCCCGGGCTTTCCAGAAATGTATAATAGTTCATACAGGGTGAATCCTATTCCAGCATGATCGGGAACCTCAGATGATTAGCCGTGCCGTGACAGGGCATCTTGGACCATTTTCACAAGAGGCGGGGATGTAGCCACTGACAACGGTGATGCCCTTGCATAAAGCCAGCCATGGAAAGGAGTACGACTGATTGGATGAAGACAGCAGGAAAGCAGAGGTTCAGAGGAACGAATGCATCTCCATACGCTTATTTGAAATTCTCACCAATGATTTACATAAGTATTTCTATCCTTATTTTATTATTAATATTCGAAAACCCCATTACTATTTTATATCCGCCTGACTGAGATTTACAAGGTGACCATAGCTTGCTTCATACCAACAATCTCCGTGGGATTCGACCCTTACTCACGTAAGGTATTACTTGGACGACCCAGTGCACTTGCTGGTTAGTTATGCAAAGTTGTGAAGATATGTTTCGAACAATAATTCACAACCTGAGTAACAATTTCGCATACCAAGTTTTTGGCGCCGTTGCCGGGGATTGTTCGAGTTTGGACAACTGACGGTTCATCTCGTTGCTCAGATTAGGTAATTTTCTTTTTGTTTTCTTTTCAAAAAAGTTTTTCAAAAATCTTTCAAAAATTTTCTCCTTTGTTTTCAAAAAAAAAAAATTTTAAAATAATAAAAATGTTTTCAAAAATATATTTTTCTTCAGAATTTTTAAGAATGAATTCTAGTGTTTCATAAAGCATGTTGAAGCCTGGCTGGCTGTAAAGCCACGACTGTAGGGTATGTCAGGCGTGTCATGTTTGAATTACACTCATATTTTTACTAAAGCTTGGCTGGCTATTAAGCCATGTCTGACCCTTTGATTGGAGCTTTAGGCTAAAGAGCATAAGATCCCTGTAATTCATATTTAAAATTTTGGAATCCTTATTTTTGTTTTTCAAAATGATTTCCGAAAAAATTAAATGAAAATACAAAAAAATCATAAAATCATAAAAATCAAAAAAATATTTTTAGTGTTTTTTTGTTTGAGTCATGTGTCATGTTATAAGTTTGGTGTCAATTGCATGTGCATCTTGCATTTTTCGAAAATTTCATGCATTCATGGTGTTCTTCATGATCTTCAAGTTGTTCTTGGTAAGTCTTCTTGTTTGATCTTGAGGTTTTCTTGTTTTGTGTCTTTTCTTGTTTTTCATATGCATTCTTGAATTCTTTATATCTAAGCATTAAAGAATTCTAAGTTTGGTGTCTTGCGTGTTTTCTTTGCATTAAAAATTTTTCAAAAATGTGTTCTTGACGTTCATCATGATCTTCATAGTGTTCTTGGTGTTCATCTTGACATTCATAGCATTCTTGCATGCATTCATTGTTTTGATCCATAACTTTCATGCATTGCATCATTTTTCTTGTTTTTCTCTCTCATCATAAAAACTCAAAAATAAAAAAAAATATCTTTCCCTTTTTCTCTCATAAATTCGAAAATTTGAGTTGACTTTTTCAAAAAAAATTTTTAAATTCTAGTTGTTTCTATGAGTCAAATCAAATTTTCAATTTAAAAATCCCATCTTTTTCAAAATCTTTTTCAAAAATCAAATCTTTTCCATTTTTTCTTAGTTATTTTCGAAAATTCAAAAAAATATTTTTCAAAAAAAATCTTTTTCTTATTTTTATATCAAATTTTCGAAAATAACAATAACAATTAATGTTTTGATTCAAAAATTTCAAGTTTGTTACTTACTTGTTAAGAAAGATTCAAACTTTAAATTCTAGAATCATATCTTGTGATTTCTTGTGAATCAAGTCATTAATTGTGATTTTAAAAATCAAATCTTTTTCAAAAACTAATTTCAATCATATCTTTTCAAAATATCTTCTTATCATATCTTTTTCAAAAACTTGATTTCAAAATATCTTCTCTAACTTCCTAACTCCTTATCTTTTCAAAATTTGTTTCAACTAACTAACTAACTTTTTGTTTGTTTCTTATCTTTTTCAAAACTACCTAACTAACTCTCTCTCTCTAATTTTCGAAAATATCTCCCCCCTTTTTCAAAATTTCTTTTTAATTAACTAATTATTTTAAATTTTGATTTTTATTTTCAAAAATTACTAACACTTTTCAAAAATTATTTTCAAAAATCACTAACTCTTTTTCAAAAATTATTTTCGAAAATCCTCTCCCTCTCTCTCATCTTATTCTATTTATTTATTCATCTACTAACATCTCTTCCTCACATCACTCACCAAATTCGAACCCCCTCTTCTATCTGTGTTCGAATTTTCTCTTCTTTTCGTCTTCTACTAACAATAAGGAACCTCTTTACTGTGACATAGAGGACTCCTCTTCTTTTCTTTTTCTCTTCTCTTTCTTATGAGCAGGGACAAAGAAAAAGGCATTCTTGTTGAAGCTGATCCAGAACCTGAAAGGACTCTGAAAAGGAAACTAAGAGAAGCTAAATTACAACAATCTAGAGACAACCTTATTGAAAATTTCGAACAAGTAAAGGAGATGCAGCTAGACTCTGGTTGGATTCTCAACCTAAAGACAGCCTGAACTCTTGGGATAAGCTGGTCACGGCTTTCTTAGCCAAGTTCTTTCCTCCTCAAAAGCTGAGCAAGCTTAGAGTGGATGTTCAAACCTTCAAACAAAAAGAAGGTGAATCCCTCTATGAAGCTTGGGAAAGATACAAACAGTTGACCAAAAAGTATCCTTCTGACATGCTTTCAGAATGGACCATCCTGGATATATTCTATGGTAGTTTATCTGAGCTATCAAAAATTTCATTGGATACTTCTGCAGGTGGATCCATTCACCTAAAGAAAATGCCTGCAGAAGCTCAAGAACTCATTGACATGGTTGCTAATAACCAGTTCATGTACACTTCTGAGAGGAATCCTGTGAGTAATGGGACGCCTATGAAGAAGTGAGTTCTTGAAATTGATACTCTGAATGCCATATTGGCTCAGAATAAAATATTGACTCGGCAAGTCAATATGATTTCTCAGAGTCTGACTGGAATGCAAGCTGCATCCAATAGTACTCAAGAGGCTTCTTATGAAGAAGAAGCTTATGATCCTGAGAACCCTGCAATAGCAGAGGTAAATTACATGGGTGAACCATATGGAAACACCTACAATCCATCCTGGAGAAATCACCCAAATCTCTCATGGAAGTATCAAAGGCCTCAACAAGGCTTTAATAATGGTGGAAGAAACAGGTTTAGCAATAGCAAGCCTTTTCCATCATCCACTCAGCAACAAACAGAGAACTCTGAACAAAATACCTCTAATTTAGCAAACTTAGTCTCTGATCTATCTAAGGCCACTGTAAGTTTCATGAATGAAACAAGGTCTTTCATTAGAAATTTGGAAGCACAAGTGGGCCAGCTGAGTAAAAGGATCACTGAAATCCCTCCTAGTACTCTCCTAAGCAATACAGAAGAGAATCCAAAAGGAGAGTGCAAGGCCATTGACATAAGCACCATGGCCGAACCTGTGAGGAAAGGAGAGGACGTGAATCCCAAGGAGGAAGACCTCCTGGGACGTCCAGTGATCAATAAGGAGCTTCCCTCTGAGGAACAAAAGGAATCTAAGACTCATCTAGAGACCATAGAGATTCCATTAAACCTCCTTATGCCATTCATGAGCTCTGATGAGTATTCCTCTTTTGAAGAGAATGAGGATGTTACTGAAGAGCAAGCTGCCAAGTTCCTTGGTGCAATCATAAAGCTAAATGCCAAATTATTTGGTATTGAAACTTGGGAAGATGAACCTCTCTTATTCACCAATGAACTAAGTGATCTGGATCAACTGACATTACCTCAGAAGAGACAGGATCCTGGAAAGTTCATAATACCTTGTACCATAGGCACCATGATCTTTAAGGCTCTGTGTGACCTTGTTTCAGGAATAAACCTCATGCCCCTCTCTGTAATAGAGAAACTGGGAATCTATGGGGTACAAGCTGCTAAAATCTCATTAGAGATGGCAGACAATTCAAGAAAATAGGCTTATGGACAAGTAGAGGACGTGTTAGTAAAGGTTGAAGGCCTTTACATCCCTGCTGATTTCATAGTCCTGGATACTGGAAAGGAAGAGGATGAATCTATCATCCTAGGAAGACCTTTCCTAGCCACAGCAAGAGCTGTGATTGATGTGGACAGAGGAGAATTGATCCTTCAATTAAATGAGGACAACCTTGTGTTTACAACACAAGGATCTCTCTCTGCATCCATGGAGAGGAAGCATAAAAAGCTTCTCTCAAAGCAGAGGCAAACAAAGCCCCCACAGTCAAACTCTAAGTTTGGTGTTGGGAGGCCACAACCAAACTCTAAGTTTGGTGTCAAACCCCCATATCCAAACTCTAAGTTTGGTGTTGGGAGGTCTCAACAAAGCTCTGCACATCTGTGAGGCTCCATGAGAGCCTACTGTCAAGCTGTTGACATTAAATAAGCGCTTGTTGGGAGGCAACCCAATGTTTATTTATCTAATTTTATTTTTATTTTTCATGTTTTCCTAGGTTCATGATCATGTGGAGTCACAAAATAAATATAAAATTGAAAACGGAATCAAAAACAGCAGAAGAAAAATCACACCCTGGAGGAAGACCTTACTGGCATTTAAACGCCAGTAAGAAGCATGTTTTGGGCGTTCAACGCCAGAACAGAGCATGGTTCTGGCGCTAAACGCCAGAAATGGCAGCATCTGGGCGTTTGAACGCCAGAAATGCACCCTGGAGGAGAGCTGGCGCTGAACGCCCAGAACAAGCATGGTTCTGGCGTTCAATGCCATAAATAGGCTACAAATGGGCGTTGAACGCCCAGAACAAGCACCAACCTGGCGCTAAACGCCCAGAGTTGTGTGCAAGGGCATTTTACATGCCTAATTTGGTGCAAGGTTGTAAATCCTTGAACACCTCAGGATCTGTGGATCCACAGGATCACCTCAGGATCTGTGGACCCCACAGGATCCCCACCTACCTCCACTCACTTCTTCTCACCCATCTTTCACACAATCCCATAAACACTCTTCCCCAAAACCCTTCACCAATCACTTCAATCTCTCTTCCCCATCACCTCTTCACCACTCACATCTATCCACTCTTCCCCATAAACCTACCTCATAAACTCCACCTACAAAATTCAAAATCAATTTCCCACCCAAACCCACCCTAAATGGCCGAACCTTCACCCCCTCCCATCCCTATATATAACCCTCCATTCTTCCTCATTTTCACACAACACAACCCTCTCTTCTCTTCTTGGCCGAAACACAGCCCCTTCTCCCTCTCTTCCACTTTTTCTTCTTCTTCATCTATTCTTTCTTCTCTTGCTCGAGGGCGAGCAAAATTCTAAGTTTGGTGTGGTAAAAGCATAAGCTTTTTATTTTTCCATTACCATTGATGGCACCTAAGACCGGAGAATCCTCTAGAAAAGGGAAAGGGAAGACAAAAGCTTCCACCTCCGAGTCATGGGAGATGGAAAGGTTCATCTCCAAAGCCCATCAAGACCACTTCTATGATGTTGTGGCCAAGAAGAAGGTGATCCCCGAGGTCCCTTTCAAACTCAAAAGAAATGAGTATCCAGAGATCCGACATGAAATTCAAAGAAGAGGTTGGGAAGTTCTAACAAACCCCATCCAACAAGTCGGCATCCTAATGGTTCAAAAGTTCTATGCTAATGCATGGATCACTAGGAACCATGATCAAAGTAAGAACCCGAACCCAAAGAATTATCTCACCATGGTTCGGGGGAAATACTTAGATTTTAGTCCGAAAAATGTGAGGTTGGCGTTCAACTTGCCAAACATGAAAGAGAACGCACGCCCCTACACAAGAAGAGTCAACTTTGATCAAAGGTTGGACCAAGTCCTCATGGACATCCTCAAGAAGGAAATGCCACCATCACTAAGGTGGACTCATTCCTTGTTCTTACATTCTCTGTTTTTCGTTTTCTATGTTAAGTGTTCATCTATGTTTGTGTCTTAATTACATGATCATTAGTAGTTAGTAACTTTATCTTAAAGTTATGAATGTCCTATGAATCCATCACCTCTCTTAAATGAAAAATGTTTTAATTCAAAAGAACAAGAAGTACATGAGTTTCGAATTTATCCTTGAACTTAGTTTAATTATATTGATGTGGTGACAATGCTTCTTGTTTTCTGAATGTATGCTTGAACAGTGCATATGTCTTTTGAAGTTGGTGTTTAAGAATGTTAAATATGTTGGCTCTTGAAAGAATGATGACTAGGAAACATGTTATTTGATAATCTGAAAAATCATAAAAATGATTCTTGAAGCAAGAAAAAGCAGCAAAGAACAAAGCTTGAAAAAAAAAATTAAATAGGCGAAAAAAAATAGAAAAAGCAAGCAGAAAAAGCCAAAAGCTCTTAAAACCAAGAGGCAAGAGCAAAAAGCCAATGACCCTTAAAACCAAAAGGCAAGGGCAAATAAAAAGGATCCCAAGGCTTTGAGCATCAGTGGTATGATTGAAGGTATGTTTCATTGATAGTTTGGAATTTATAGTATATTCTCTTCTTTTTATCCTATTTGATTTTCAGTTGCTTGGGGACAAGCAACAATTTAAGTTTGGTGTTGTGATGAGCGGATAATTTGTACGCTTTTAAATTCACATTTCTGGACTTTACTATGAGTTTGTGTATTTTTCTGTGATTTCAGGTATTTTCTGGCTGAAATTGAGGGACTTGAGCAAAAATCCGATTCAGAGGTTGAAGAAGGACTGCTGATGCTGCTGGATTCTGACCTCCCTGCACTCAAAGTGGATTTTCTGGAGCTACAGAACTCAAAATGGCGCGCTTCCAATTGCGTTGGAAAGTAAACATCCAGGGCTTTCCAGAAATGTATAATAGTCTATACTTTGGCTGAGTTTAGACGATGTAAAAGGGCATTGAACGCCAGTTCTACGCTGCTGTCTGGAGTTAAACGCCAGAAACAAGTCACAAACCAGAGTTGAACGCCAGAAATACGTTACAACCTGGCGTTCATCTCCAGAAAGAGCCTCTGCACGTGTAACATTCAAGCTCAGCCCAAGCACACACCAAGTGGATCCCGGAAGTGGATTTATGCATCAATTACTTACTTATGTAAACCCTAGTAGCTAGTTTATTATAAATAAAACTTTTTACTATTGTATTAGACATCCTGGATTGTATTTTGATCCTGTGATCACGTTTTGGGGGCTGGCCTCTCGGCCATGCCTGAACCTTTCACTTATGTATTTTCAACGGTAGAGTTTCTACACTCCATAGATTAAGGTGTGGAGCTCTGTTGTTCCTCAAAGATTAATGCAAAGTACTACTGTTTTCTATTCAATTCATCTTATTTCGCTTCTAAGATATTCATTCGCACTTCAACCTGAATTGATGAACGTGACAATCATCATCATTCCCTATGAACGCGTGCCTGACAACCACTTCCACTCTACATTAGATTGAATGAGTATCTCTTAGATCTCTTAATCAGAATCTTCGTAGTGTAAGCTAGAATGATGGCGGCATTCAAGAGAATCTGGAAAGTCTAAACCTTGTCTGTGGTATTTCGAGTAGGATTCAATGATTGAATGACTGTGACGAGCTTCAAACTCGCGAGTGCTGGGCGTAGTGACAGACGCAAAAGGAGGGTGAATCCTATTCCAGCATGATCGGGAACCTCAGATGATTAGCCGTGCCGTGACAGGGCATCTTGGACCATTTTCACCAGAGGAGGGGATGTAGCCACTGACAACGGTGATGCCCTTGCATAAAGCCAGCCATGGAAAGGAGTACGACTGATTGGATGAAGACAGCAGGAAAGCAGAGGTTCAGAGGAACGAATGCATCTCCATACGTTTATCTGAAATTCTCACCAATGATTTACATAAGTATTTCTATCCTTATTTTATTATTAATATTCGAAAACCCCATTACTATTTTATATCCGCCTGACTAAGATTTACAAGGTGACCATAGCTTGCTTCATACCAACAATCTCCGTGGGATTCGACCCTTACTCACGTAAGGTATTACTTGGACGACCCAGTGCACTTGCTGGTTAGTTATGTGAAGTTGTGAAGATATGTTTCGAACAATAATTCACAACCTGAGTAACGATTTCGCATACCAGTGCCCACCAGATATGTTCAACGAATGGGTGCAGTTACACATCTTCTATGAGGGTCTTTCTTATGAATCAAAGAAGGCAGTAGACCACTCATCTGGGGGATCTCTGAACAAGAAGAAGACCATTGAGGAAGCCATAGATGTCATTGAGACTGTAGCTGAGAATGACTACTTTTATGCTTCTAAAAGAGGCAACACTAGAGGAGTAATGGAGCTAAATAATGTGGATGCACTGCTGGCCCAGAACAAGCTGATTACCAAGCAGCTGGCTGACCTTACCAAGAAGATGGAGAGAAACCAAGTAGCAGCAATCACTACCTCATCAGCAACTCAAGAAGGAGTAAATATAGAGGCAGAGGGTGATCAGGAACAAGCCAACTACATTGGAAACTCACCTAGGCAGACCCATGATCCATATTCCAAAACTTATAATCCTGGTTGGAGGAACCACCCAAACTTTGGGTGGGGAAATCAACAAGATCAAGGCCAAGATCAGAGACGTCACAACCCCAACAACAATGCAGCTCACCAACATTCCACACAGAGATCATATCAGCAACCACCTAACAACACCTCTCAACATCGATATCAAAACTAAAATGGCCATTCTCATCCCTCCAACTCCAACTCACCATCATCCGAAGATAGACTCTCAAGGATAGAGACCCTACTTGAAGGCATGTGTAAGGAACTCCAAGAGAACAAGGTGTTCAAGGAGGAGGTGCGAGCTAATATAAAAAACCAGGGAGACACCATTAAGAGGCTAGAATTTCAAGTGGGATACCTCTCTGAGAAGATTCCCAAACCTACTGACAGCTTCCCAAGTGACACAGAGAAAACCCGAGAGGTGAAGCAAAGAAAGTAAGATGGGAAGACTGCAAGATGGTCACTATAAGTGATAAGGGGACTGAGGAAGAGCTGAACAAACCCTTCGAACACTCTGGAGATACTTCAGCAGAGAAGTAGGAAGAGGGTCACCAAGAAACTAAAATTACACAGAAGGAGATGCTGAAACTCTATGCACCTTTTCCCCAAAAACTCAAGGGTGGTGTAGAAAAGAGAATATACTCAAAATTCCTTTATATGTTTGCATCTCTCCATGTGAACATACCATTCATCAAGGCTCTCCAACAAATGCCCTCATACATTAAGTGTATGAAAGAGCTGCTGACCAGGAAAGGCTCACTCAAAGGAGGGCAAACAATAATGATGAATAAAGAGTGCAGTGCTCTCATTCAACCAGAGTTGCCTACAAAAAGGAAAGACCCAGGGAGTTTTCACATCCCCTGTGCCATAGGAGAAACAATGTTTGACAAAGGACTCTATGACCTGGGAGCAAGCATCAACTTAATGCCTTTATCCCTTATGAAGAAGCTGCAGATCAATGAGCTAATGCCCACAGACGTAGTCATCAGGCTGGCTAACAAAACTCAAAAACAAGCAGTAGGAGTGGTTGAAAACGTGTTTGTAAAGGTTGGGAACTACTTCCTTCCTACAGACTTTATCATATTGGAAATGGAAGAGAGTCACCTTCACCCAATCATATTGGGAAGACCATTCCTAGCTACAGCCAGAGCGCTCATAGATGTGGAGCGAGGAGAGCTAATACTGAGGATACATGACGAATAACTCGCATTCAATATCTTCAAACCTTCACAAGAAGCAGATCAGGAAAGCAAGGAACCAAGGGGAGAGCACGACAAAGCACTGGTGGAAGAAACAAGCATTGAAGCACAAGCTGTACACCTGGGAATCTCTTTGGTTGATGAAAAAGACAGTCAGCAGTTGTCATAGAAAAAGGAAAACCAGGAGGAACCTAAACCACCAGAGTCATATGAGACCAGCAACAAAATTTCTTTGAAAGAAGAGGTCACAAAGAGCAGGGCAACATCAAAAGGAACAAAGAAGAAGGCACCCTTTCGATGAGAAGAAATTTAGAACCTTTCACCATGCATTACAATTCGGGTGGATGGTTGATAAGGAGATCGTCTATGAGCTAGGCTTTCAAGTCAGAAAAACTGAGTGCCCCGAAACCACAGAGAAGGTGGAAAAGAGAAGATGGGAGCTCCTTACTGATCTAGTCATAAAAGTAAATTCAACTCTTGTAAGAGAGTTTTATCCAAATGCAGAGTCAGGTATGATAAGGTAGATGACTCCTATATAAGCTTCGTAAGAGGGGTGACCGTGGATTTCAGTCCTATGAGCATTATGAGGGCATTAAAGCTAAGAACCATACCATTTTCAGAAGAAAGCTATCACTCCAGAATACATGGCAGTCCCAATCATAACCAGATTGTGCAAGATATTTGTGTACAAGGGGCTAATTGGGTACGAGACCCTCAAGGGAAGCCTAAGTTCATCAAGAGAGGGGACCTCACTCCTGAAGCAAAGGGGTGGTTCGAAATTGTAAGGAGATCTATCCTCCCTACCGGGAATAACTCAGAGGTAAATCTTAAGAGAGCAACAATGGTGCAATGTATACTAAAAGGGGGGGAGATCAAGGTTCATGAACTCATAGCCCAAGGCATTAGGAAGATGGCTGAGAAAAGCGATTCTGGAGGAAGGTTGGGCTACCCCAGCACTATTTTCCGTCTGTGTGACAAGGCTGGGGTGGTGTTCGAGGATGAGAACCCCGAGTGGATAAAAGTGGGCATCCCAATTATTGTTTGACGGATGCATGCTGTTGCATCTCCCCTACCTCAACGAAAGCCAAAAAAGAGGCCAGCCCAGCAAGTGGTAGAAGGACAAAACATAGAGGAGCAAGCCCCTCTGGACATGCACCAACTACAGGAAGCCATTGATGACTTATCTAGACAATACTTGGAAAATCAAGGGGCACAGAAAGAGCTTCAACTACAATTGATGGATCGTCAAGAAGAATCACTCTCTAGATGGACGAATCAACAAGGGGAGTGGCAAAAGCAATTAATGGAACAGCAACTGAAACAAGGAAAACAATGGGGTGAATCCTTCCACAGGATAGAGCAAAGGCAGGATCAACAACAAGAAGCCATCCAAAAGCTAATCAACATCCAAGCACATCAAGGTGCACACATACATGAAATGCATCAGAAACAATTGGAACAAGAAGAACTCTTTGACGAATACAGAGCGTTCACAGAGGGAGTTTACATGAACGAGACTGGACATCATGTGAACACTCAAGCCAGGCTAGGGTACTTAGTTGGACAACTGCCTATATTGCATCTGGGAATCACAAGATATGAAGAGGTGAAAGATGAATTAGCGCGAGAAGAAAGATAGAGAGTAGAAAAGAGTCATGAATCAGTAAGGAAGGCACTTGAGTAGTGGAAGAAAGCCAGACTGGCGCAGATACAAGGAAGCACAAGTGGACACAAAGAGAACAAATAAGAGGGAGAGCATGAGCACTCCCATGAGTAAAAGGTGGTGGAGTTCCCTCTTTGTTCCATCTTTTTCAAGTTTTAAATAAGGAAAATCAGGTATGAAATAGAACATGCTTCCATGGTAATTTAAGATTTTAAATTCTGCCTTTAAGTTTACTGCTTAGGTTTCTGCTAGCTGTGCCAAATTATCTACTGCATTTTCACCTTGCTTACTTGTATGATTGTCTTTTGAAGTCAAATAAAAAGAGATGTTATGAAAGACCAGAATGATGTTCAATTTGTGGATTAAAGTTCTTAAGCTTGTGGTGTGGTAATTACTTAGCTAAGTTGGTTCACCAACAAGGTAGGAGGGCAACTATCTGTCCTGAATCATATGCTTGAAACACACCCCATGAGACTAGCTACATAACAAGATCCTAATTAGAAAAAGAGAAAGAAAAATGAAAGTTGAGAAATAAAGAAAAAGAATAAGAAATAAGGCTAGGCACCAAGGGTTGAACCTTAAGGCATGTGTCTGTGGTGCTCCTGTGCAAAGGATATACTTGGATGAATAAGCTCTCAGGGGTGCCTTATCACTTGGTAACTTGGGTTAACTAACCCGGGATTATCAGCTGAAAGTCCACTATCAAGAGTAACCTTTGCTACAGAACACTTAGTAACCCAAAGAGGTACTGGACACTAAGGCCCAAGTAAGAAAATAACAAACCATGTGCCTGTGGTGTGTATGGGGGAAAGAGACTTGAGGGAGTAAGTCCTTAAGGGTGTCTTAACACCCAGCACCTTGGACCAACTGGTTCGGGAGTGCTGGCTGAAAGCTTATCTTAAAGAGTCGCCCCTTACAAAGCACCTAGTCTAAAGAACACAATCAAACCCTGAAAAGAAAAAAAAGGGATCAATAAATAAAAGTCTCATAGGGTGCAATCAAGTGAGTATTCCAGGGCATGGTAAAGGTCTAAAAGCCAATAAAGGAATGAACCTAAGTTGCTATGCATGAAACCCCATAAAACCAAGGACATGACTTCCACAATAATGATTCATTTCTCTTGTCATTTCATTCATCATTCTTATGTTTCAGTACTTGCTTAGGGACAAGCAAGTTTTAAGTTTGGTGTTGTGATGCCAGGGCATTTTGGCCAGTTTTACTGACATTTTCTTTACTGTTTTAGGGTAGTTTCATGTATTTTCTTAGTTAATAAGCAAGTTTTGGGTAGATAATCACTTACATCTTAATTCAAGCAAACATTGTGAATTTCATGTGATTTTATGAGAATTATGCATGAATTGAATGACACAGCGTTAGTGGTAAAAGTGAATACCACTAACACGCAATTAGCCACGTTAGCCACGTTAAGAGTCACGTTAACTTAGTTAACGTGAACTCTAACGTGGAAAGGAAGACCATGCCAACGTTAGTGACACTCACCTTTGTCACCAACGTTGGACTAAGCCTAATTGGCCACATTAAGAGTCACGTTAACTACATTAACGTGAACTCTAACGTGGGAGTAGCAAGGAGTCGCCAACGTTAGTGACACTCACCTTTGTCACTAACGTTGGACCAAGCCACTATGAGCCACGTTGGCTGCCACGTTAATTGCATTAACGTGGAAGCTAACGTGGAGGAAGGAATGATGAACTAACGTTAGGGACACCCACCTTTGTCACTACCGTTGGAGATGGCTATCACCACAACGTTAGTGGCCACGATAAGACAATTAACGTAAGGCACTAACGTGAGAAGGGGCGTTGATGAGAGGAACTTTTGTGTGGTCTAGAAATTTGTGGATAAATCCTTGTTGCAAGTATAGTTTCTAAACCTTCAAAAGTCCTTTCATACAAACGTTTTGGTTGTCACAAGTAACAAACCCCTTTGAAATTGATAACCGAGTATTCAAACCTCGGGTCTTCTTCTCAAGGAATTGCAGGGAGGTATGTTCTCCTAATCCTAAGAGAGAGGAGAGAACCTCTCTCTCTAAAAACTACATCTACTCCTAAAATTGTAAATATGAGAGCCTTCCCATGAATGGATGCATTTGCATTCTTGTCGCTTGGCGTCGGGGCAGCTATGGCAAATTATATATCAAATCGAATCCTCGGACGTTAGCTTTCGAACGCAACTGAAACCGTGTCGTTTGGACCTCTGTAGCTAAAGTTATAGTCGTTTAAGTGCGAAGAGGTCAGGCTGGACAGCTTAGCAGTTTCTCCAACTTCTTGTATTCCTTCCACTTTTGCATGCTTCCTTTCTATCCTCTGAGCCATTCCTGCCCTGTAATCTCTGAAATCATTTAACACACATATCAAGGCATCTAATGGTGATAAGAGAGGATTAATAATAAGCAAATATAAGATCAAAGAAGCATGTTTTCAATCAAAGCACATAATTAGGAAGGCAAATGTAAAACCATGCAAATAGTATGAATAAGTGGGTAAAGAGTAGATAAAAACCACTCAATTGAGTACAAGATAAACCATAAAATAGTGGTTTATCAGGCGTTTGGAGCGTTAGTGACAAAGGTAAGTGTCACTAACGCTCTCGAGGCTAAGGCATGCCCACGTTAAGAGCCACGTTAGTTATACTAACGTGGACTCTAAGGTGAGAAAGGGGGGGCTAAGAGCAATGTTATTGGCACAGGTAAATGCCAATAACGCTTGCGATGGACTAATAAGAGGCAACGTTAGTGGTCACGTTAGTGCCACTAACGTTGAAGTTAACGTGAACCATCTTGGGCTAGGAACGTTAGTGAAAAAGGTGATCGTCACTAACGTTCTCGAACCCACATTTCCACTTAACGTTAACGCCACTAACGTCCTAGCTAAAGTCCATGCCTACTTCACACTTTCTCTGCAAGTAAAGCTGAGTCCACTGAAGATTCCAAACTACTTCAAACTCAAGATCCAAAGGCCTATATCCAAGACTTGAAAAGCCAACTAGAAGAGCAGAAGAGTAGTATATATATGAGTAGTTTTGAACTAGAGGAGAACTTTTGGATTGGGAGAACCACTCTCTGTATAATTTTACTTTCTCTGCAACTTCTAGTTTTACTTTCAGAATGTATTCTCCATCTTTGCTTTCCATTCCCAGAGCTATGAACAACTAAACCCCTTTCATTGGGTTAGG